>NC_139718.1:9867140-10064640 GCF_964188405.1 Protomyctophum parallelum
CGGTTGTAGAAGGGGTGCTGGGGGCCCGTCATGTATGTCTGTCTGTCTGTCTCACCCGGTTGTAGAAGGGGTGCTGGGGGCCCGTCATGTATGTCTGTCTGTCTGTCTGTCTGTCTCACCCGGTTGTAGAAGGGGTGCTGGGGGCCCGTCATGTCTGTCTGTCTGTGTGTCTGTCTGTGTGTCTGCCTGTCTGTCTGTCTCACCCTGTTGTAGAAGGGGTGCTGCGGGCCCGTCATGTCTGTCTGTCTGTGTGTCTGTCTGTGTGTCTGCCTGTCTGTCTGTCTGTCTGTCTCACCCGGTTGTAGAAGGGGTGCTGGGGGCCCGTCATGCCGCTGAAGTAGGCGCTGTGCGGCTGCAGGGGAGGCGGCAGCACGCCGCCAGAGAAGGAGCCCGTAGGCGAGCAGGCCGAGGCGGCGGCGTGCTGGCCGCCGTAGCCCGACTGGGGGCGGGGCCCGCCCGCCGCCTCCTGCATGGGCAGCGTGGGATAGGTCAGGCCGCCCATGTTCATCTGCTCCCTGGCCGCGCGCACATCTGAAATTGAAAAAGAGAGAGAGAGAGAGAGAGAGAGAGAGAGAGAGAGAGACAGAGAGAGAGAGAGAAATGTTTTGATTTGTGATGCTGAGGGGGGAACAAGCCTTGGCCATGACTATAAAGACCTTTCAGATCCACCCACTCAGTGCAGATTCACGTCGTCATCATGTCTGCTGGGTTCAAACGGCAGATAATCTGTAGAGAATAATGCATGTCAAAAAAATGACGCGTTCTCTTTGATTCTCACGGCACGTTGGGGAATACGACAGGAAAGAACATGTCCTCTTAAGTCTCTCTTTTTATCTTTTGATACATTTTTTACAATTTCTCCCAAATTCTTTTATTCGCGAACGACAATTCCCCAATACTCCCATGTGGTCGTTCACGTCGTCGCCGCCGACCCCTAACGGGAGGGTGTGAACGACCACTCCGATACACGTCGTGACGTCAACCAGCCACTTCTCTGCACCTGAGCGGGAACGTCACTAGGGTTTGGGAGCCTTTAACCACGATAAACCATTAGAATTACTCGAGAGCATTTAAACTAATAGAGAACATCCCACGAACACTTTGTCCGATTGTTTTCCACCTATAAGCCAATTGTGCGCCGAGAAGAGCCGACCAGAGAACTAAGCTGCAAGCTTTTGGTAGCACCCACCCATCCACCCACCCACCCACCCACCCACCGCTCCCCTCCGACCCACCCATCCACCCACCCACCGCTCCCCTCCGACCCACCCACGCACCCACCCACCCACGGCTCCCCTCCGAATAAAACTTAAATAAGCCCTAGACGGGACAGCACAGAACAGTGTGGCTCTGTGTGGCCGGCCAGAGAAGCGAGGACCAGAAATGGGAGCAGGCACCAGCATGTCTCCTGGTTATAAAAGTGGCTTGCTGAATGACGGGGCCGAGTGAGACCCAATCCGGCCCGCTTGGAGAACACAATGGGAGCCTTATGATGTGAGTCAGGCCCGCTGGGTGGGTATCGCTGACAGCACTGCCCACACTGAGGACACACTGGGCACCGGGCGAGAGAGCACAGCCACTGGACTGGACCACGGGGAGAGAGAGAGAGAGAGAGAGAGAGAGGGAGGAGGGGACGGATGACTGGGCAGTAGTGTTGGTCACCATCCGGTCCCTGGGGGAACGTGTACGGAGGCGTGCACGTGTGCGGAGGCACGCACGCACACACACACACGCGCATACACACACATGCGCACACGCACGCAAGCACACTTGCGAATCACACTCGCACAAATAAACACGTTTATGCGAGTATTTATGCACCTACGCACATTTAGCCTCAAAGCCCTATATTTACAGGCTGGCCGTCTGCTTGCGAGCTTTGGTCAGCTGTGGCCGCTTTGACTAAACTTTGGCTCGACTGAACGGCCTTGGTGTGTGTCTGTGTGTGTGTGTGTGTGTGCGCGTATGTGCCTGTGTGTGTGTGTGTGTGTGTGCATACGTGCGTGCATGTGTGTGCGCACGTTTTCTGCGGTCACCTAACACGATGATGCAGCAGTATCACACTAGGTGTCATTGACACTCCTGTGTGCAGGGCAGGCTGGGCAGGCGCTGACGTGCTGGAACACAACAGTGCACAGCACTGTTAGGCCTGGCGGTGGTGACTCACTGGAGCATCCTTTACTGACCACACACTGACCACACACTGTCACGTCTCAGGCAGCAGTGGACCCAACATTGGCATCGGGGGAGGGAGACAGTCATTAAACAAGCGCCCACGACAGTTGAAACTGCCGCGACCTTATTATTATTTAGGGCTGACGGACAAATTGTTCGCTTTCCATATAGTACACAGTGGGGCGATTTGAGGAGCAGTCGCCACTTCTGCAATGTTTTTGTTTTGAGTAATGCAACTGCCACAGTGGGTTGGCTCTGAATTCAACTAATCACACAGACAACAGCCCTCTATCTATGTCATTGTGTTGTAAGTCCATGACCCTATTGGGTGATTTATACTCATAAACACATTGGTGTTGCGTGCCGAAAATAGCCGATCTACAAGCTCATGTGTGTATAAATCAAACCTTTTGTCCATACCAACCAAACATTATATTAATCCCAAATCATGAATTTTGTGGGGACATTTACTAGTTTACATTGTTCAAATAAACTCTCAAGTCATGACATGACTTAAGACATAACAAATTAACAATTTAGATTAAAGGACAACTTTAGTTTTTTTCAACCAAGGTTCACGTTTTAGGTTGTTATTAGAGAAACTAAAAGGTGAGTGTTAATTTTCTTTCATTTGCTGCTTTCTTTCGTTTTAGGGATTTTAGCAGTTTTTGACAGGGGGGCGGGGGCATTCGAGCATGGGGCTAAATATGTATTTTTTAACACAATTTTATGGTGATTTATTTTTTTATGGTTTACTATAGTCCTAATAAACGCCAGGAAATTACATCTGGCCACAAAAGATCACGGGATCTATTGAATGTGACAAACTGACATATTGAGCCTATACACACAGTATAAGCCTTCCTTCCTATAAGCCCTTAAAGTATGCAAACACAACAATCTTTTACATCATAAAATTGTAAATATAAGACCGGGCCTTTCTTTGGCGATTTTTGTTTGGTGACTGGCAAGGTCATATCTACAGACACATTGAGCCTTTTCAGAAAGATGCCATGCTTCAGATTAGTTGAAGGCTTCAATGATGCTGTTGAATGATGTGTATTTTGTGTATTATGTAGTGTGTGTGTGTGTGGTAATGGTAGTATGACAAGTAGTAGTATGTCATCAATGTGCTATCTTTTTTCTCCTCTGTGTTAATAAGCATGTGCAGCAGTTGTATCTGGTTTGACCGCAATGTAACCGTCTTCTGATCAGTGTTTGGAACTTTATGTGTGTGTGTGTGTGTGTGTGTGTGTGTGTGTGTGTGCGTGCGCGTGCGTGTGTGCGTGTGTGCGTGTGCAATGCATGTATGTAATGCCGGTGTATGCATGTGTTATTAAGTTATCACAACATCAACTCAATGCGAGTGTGACAGGGGGACGAGGACAAGTGTAACGGACCTGCGATGATCTCCCTGAGTTTGGGGTCCAGGTTGACGGTGCAGGGGAGGAACAGCTCCACGTCCCGGGCCGTGAGGACGGGCGTCCTGGAGGACAGGAACACCTCGAAGCTGCGGATGTCTCCGTCGATCTCCAGCAGGGGCTCCACGTCCTTGGTGGCGGGGATGTTCTTGGAGATTCTTAATAATGGGAGGAAATGGGGGAGAGAGTTAGAAGTAGCCTGGGGTCCACCTATGCTTTCTGTGGCATAGGCAGGGAGAATCTAAACGCAGCTGTGCGACATGAGACTAATTAGTTGGAGCGACAGAGAGAGAGAGGAGTGTGTGTGTGTGTACGTGTGTGCGTCAATTTAACCCATTTTGACCTGAGATCAGATTAAAAAAATGTCTTCTACATCCTGACAGTTTTCTGAAAAAGCTATGTTTCTATGTCAGTGGTTCTTTGATTTTTCAAAAATAGCAGACCTACAAGCTCATAGCGTGCCACTCGGTGGCGCGCTATGAGCTTGTAGATCTGCTATGTTTCAATAGCTAAAGCATAGCATAATGCTAACACCAAAAGGGGTTAACAAAGGTGCAGACGATCAGAAATCAGCAGAGAGTGATCGACGTTTGCGCTACTCTATGCCGATTTGAAGTGGTCGACTCAGACCCAGACTTTTTCTTTTTCTCTCCCTGGAAATAAAAGCGTCTGGGTTTCTGAGTTAGAAGTGACACGGTTACATTATCTTAATAAAACGCAAGCGTGCCAGCGGGAAATGCACAAGAAACATCATGAATGCCACCATGTTTTGACTTGAGAATAGAAAATCGTTGATAATGCAAAAGCGTGACATTCTGACGAGAATAGAAAAAAGAGGAAATAGCGAGTGGTTGTTGAGATGGCAGATACATATCTATGGGTGCGTGGGGGGGGGGGGGTACACAACGGTCATCATCAACATGAGAGCAGAGAGATAAGTGGATTTGGAGAAGGGCAGATAGAGAAATGTAGGGGAGGATGTTAGGGAACAGATAGAGCGAGGGATGTTATCTTTTCTCAGCAGAGGAGGAAACCTGAGAAAGATGACAATCAGAGTCATTTAGCTAAAGCAGCAGACGGAGGGGGGAAGCGCGTCATGAGCTGCTGCCGCAACAGTTTAGGGGCAACGTTTGTTATCCTCTGAGTAAACAGGCCACGTTTAGACATGGTTCCATCATGTCGCGTTGTTTATAGTCTTTTTCTCTCCAAACAGCAGAAAACACAACATTCATTACATATTAACTGTACAAAATGATGTGAGAGAGAGAAAAAAAACACTCAATAACTTAACCATATATAATGTGTAGCCTAATGTTAGCTTGAAAGATGTTGTCCAACTGCGGAAACTTTAAATACACGCAATGGTTCCGTTGAGCTTTTCCTTACTTAAGGCCAGAAAAAGTATCTTAAAGGACCACTTCACCACTTTTCAACCCATCTTCATATAATAGGTCCTCACTAATAATCATGATAAAATGGCACGATTTTTTTCTACTCAGTCTGTGCCTCATAGGAGGGCTGTGGGCAGTTTAGAAACCGTCTTCCAGTGACATCATCATTAGGCAGATTATTCTTTAAACAAAAATGTTTAGATTTTCATTATCGTGAGAACGATGGCTTCCATTTTCGATTTGCAACTTTTCAGGACTAGAAAGCCTTCAGTTTCTATTAGCTTGTATTCCCCAACGATGATGTATAAAGGGAATAAACTTAAATAAAGGAACACTGCATTGCATTGCGACTGCTTTCAGGTCATGTACTTTTTAATCGTTTTCCTCTGTTAGATTGGCAATACAGATACAGCAACAAGAAACGCTAGTGTTTTCAGACTAACACACAAATCATCTAATTTGAGTACAGTAGTGGGTCTTGCTTGAAGTGATTGGCGTCAACATGTTTTGGGACAGGAAATTCAATTTCAGCCACACAGGGTTGAAGAAGGAAATCTCCATCAGGGCCCGGTGGGACATTTGGCCAGATATATGAGGGGAACTAACCAGCCTGGCAGACAATCACTGGATCTACTTAATCCTATCATTCAGACATGAAAATATGAAACTGGGAGTTATTCACGACATGGGCCATTCATCAGCAGACTCTTATCAGATGGACGGGGGAGCTGAGAGCAGGCGTTTGTCCTTTTCATCATCTCCCTCCCCCCTCCAGTAACCTCCAATCATCTCCCTCCCCCTCCAGTCCCTCCAATCATCTCCCTCCTCCCCTCCAGTCCCTCCAATCATCTCCCTCCCCCCCTCCAGTCTCTCCAATCATCTCCCTCCCCCCCTCCAGTCCCTCCACTCTCTCTCTCTCTCTCTCTCTTCATCTCTCTCCATTGGTGGAAAAAGTACTCCATTGTTCTATACTTAAGTAAAAGTATCAACACTGCAATGTAGAACTACTCCGTTACAACTAAAGGCCTATTCATAGTCTGGATGTTCGGTGGTGAGCTGACCACCGGAGCTGAAATAACGTGGAGCGGTGGTGAGTAAAAACAGAGAGAAGGGCTGGAGCGGTGGCGGTGGTTTGCTCTTCACCGCGGCTCAGTGATGTCATGTTGTAGTTCGGTGGTCACCTCACCACCGAAAATCCAGACTATGTATGAGCCTTAAGTATAAGTCCGGAATTCAAAATGTAACCGAGTAAAAGTACAAAAGTACTGACATCCAAATGTACCTAAAGTACAAAAAGTACACTATGCAGTGTCCCTTTTAACGTTTTCAAATGTATACAAATATTTTGAAAATAGCTGATCTACAAGCTCACAATGCGTCACATCGCGACGCATTGTGAGCTTGTAGATCTGCTATTTTCAAAATGGCCGAAATGTATATAGGGCTGAAGTGTTCAATGTACGTTTTGTAATGATAATCAAAATCTACAAAGCAATTAGTAACTAAAGTTTTCAAATAAATGTAGTGGAGTAAAAGTACAATATTTGCCTCTGACATGTAGTGAAGATGTAGAAGTAAAAGTAGTGGATATTGCAAATACTCAAGTAAAGTACAAATGCCTCAAAATTGTACTCAAGTACTGTACTTAAGTACTGTACTTAAGTACTGCCAGTTCCTCTCTCTCTCTCCCTTCATCTCTCTCTCTCTCTCTCTCTCACAGGGTCCGTCCCAGTTCGGTCCGCACATCAATCCCAATAACCTTCCCTCCACTGCAACAACAATGCGTGCCTGTATTTCCCCACATCCCCATCTGCTGCTATGCTTTTGCGAATTCCGGGATTTCTAGCCGGGTATTTCCCCCACTCTGATCTGTTTTACTGGGCGAACAACGGCCGGCCTTTCTGTGGCTTGATTGGTTGATTAGCACCATCACCACCGTCCTCTGCATGTTTGCTTGCTAAGCCAAGGTGAGGTCAGCCTCTGGGCTGGGGGGCGATCAGTGTGTTGTTGCTGATCTGAGGTCAGCCTCTGGGCTGGGGGGGGGGCGATCAGTGTGTTGTTGCTGATCTGAGGTCAGCCTCTGGGCTGGGGGGGCGATCAGTGTGTTGTTGCTGATCTGAGGTCAGCCTCTGGGCTGGGGGGGGCGATCAGTGTGTTGTTGCTGATCTGAGGTCAGCCTCTGGGCTGGGGGGGCGATCAGTGTGTTGTTGCTGATCTGAGGTCAGCCTCTGGGCTGGGGGGGCGATCAGTGTGTTGTTGCTGATCTGAGGTCAGCCTCTGGGCTGGGGGTCGATCAGTGTGTTGTTGCTGATCTGAGGTCAGCCTCTGGGCTGGGGGGGGGCGATCAGTGTGTTGTTGCTGATCTGAGGTCAGCCTCTGGGCTGGGGGGGGCGATCAGTGTGTTGTTGCTGATCTGAGGTCAGCCTCTGGGCTGGGGGGGGCGATCAGTGTGTTGTTGCTGATCTGAGGTCAGCCTCTGGGCTGGGGGGGCGATCAGTGTGTTGTTGCTGATCTGAGGTCAGCCTCTGGGCTGGGGGGGGGGGGGGGGGCGATCAGTGTGTTGTTGCTGATCTGAGGTCAGCCTCTGGGCTGGGGGGCGATCAGTGTGTTGTTGCTGATCTGAGGTCAGCCTCTGGGCTGGGGGGGCGATCAGTGTGTTGTTGCTGATCTGAGGTCAGCCTCTGGGCTGGGGGGGCGATCAGTGTGTTGTTGCTGATCTGAGGTCAGCCTCTGGGCTGGGGGGCGTTCAGTGTGTTGTTGCTGATCAACTAGCAGCTATAGCTAAGATAATCTAGTTTACTGGCCGGCGAGCCGAAAATGGACCCAAACAGAATCCTGACACAATGAGGCTCAGATAACTGCAATGCACAGCTGGGGACGGCTCAGAGAACAATGGTGGAGACTTGTACACTTCTGAACCCATGCTGCCAACTCAAGACATTGGAGATTTCAGCGGATACATCGATAGGTACATGAACATTAATAACAGTGAAAGAAAAACAAAACATTGAAGACGTCACTGAGTATCTGTGTGTGATCCACAAATACGTTTTGTTAACATTACCCGGCTCTACCCTCATTAGGGATGGAGCTCGTTAATCTTTTATTGATAACGATCACCTTATCGATCAGGCTTATCGAGCCGGATTCTTATCGAGCCCACTATCGAGCATTTTCTATTATTTTGTGGAAAGACGGGAGACAAATTCTGAAAAGACAGTATATACATTCAAACAGGCAATTGACCTTTTTACCAATAAAATAATATTAACCCATTCTGACCGAGATCAGATTCTATAAACGTCTTCTACATCCTGACAGTTTTCTGATAAAGCTATGTTTCTATGTCAGTCGTTCTTCGATTTTTCAAAAATAGCAGACCTACAAGCTCGTATCGCGCCACTCGGTGGCGCGATATGAGCTTGTAGATCTGCTATTTTTAAATAGCTAAAGCACGACATGATGCGAACACCAAAATGGGTTCCCGTTCAGAATGGGTTAAAGGCCTGGGCCATGGCTCAGCGGTCCAGGCACCTTGGCTGGTAATCCAGTCTGGCAGTGTGCCGCGGGTTCGACTCCCGTTCCCGACGGCCTTTACTGCATGTCACCCCCCCCCATCTCTCTCCCCATTTCCTGTCAGCCTACTGTCTGTCCCTCCATAAATAAAGGCCACAAAAAAAAACATTTAAAAAAACATATATATTAAAGAAACTGTTAAACTTCAAAGTGTTATTTTGTTTACCCTGGCAGCGCTGGTTGGTAGATAGACTTCAATACACTTTTAGATCGACATATTTGTCCCAGCATGGGTGATTACATTTATTTCTTGATCGCCTCTTGCCATGATTGTTTGAACATGGGCCGCTATGCTCGATAACAGGCTTGATAAGCCCAAAACGTATTGATAACGGGTACTCGATAAGCTTGTTATCGGATTTTATCGGGTATCGGTTATCGAGCTCCATCCCTAACCCTCATACCACTGCTTCACCATCTTATTCGCTGTCCTGATGGTGGGAGCGCGTCACATCTCGGCAGAGACCGGCCGAAATGAAAGGACCGGCATGAGACCGGCCGAGATGGGTGGGAAAACCCACCCATCTCACCCATCGTACAACTAGGGTTGGGAACCTTTAGGATTTTAACGATTCCCTTTGAACGGTCTGATTCCTTCACAGTCCCTCATAGGACTGTAACTCTGAGAGGGTATAAATAAAACCCATAAGGGTCCATTTGGTTCCATTTGTACATTCTCAGAGTGAAATGTAAGCGTTTGAGAACCACTGGTATAGTGATTTGTATAGCAGACGTCAATCCAACATGCCATCTCTGACAGTGTGATTAAAAACAACGTTCCCAGAAAAATACCGATACCGATTCCAGACGGTTCTTCAATCTCGGACAGTTCCGACCGGGTCACAATCCTATACTTACAACCCAGACCAACCAACACGGCAGGCAGGCAGGCAGGCAGGCAGACAGACAGACAGACAGACAGACAGACAGGAGAGCGTAGCTGCTTGTGAGCGCATGCAGAGGACCGAGAGGCACAGCTGTGCTCCAGTGGACAAAGCCTCCTAGTGTGTGTTCTTCTAGGAACCTTTAACCAGACCCAAAAAGGTCAAGGAGGCTCCATAACTTGGCACACGGATGACCCCTCCTCCTCCTCCTCCTCCTCCTCCTCTCCTCCTCTCTCCCCCCCCCCCCCCCCCCTCCTCCTCCTCCTCCTCCTCGTCCGAATCCCCACCCAACTCACATGACCTCCGCTGGGGAGACTGGCAGGAAGGGGCCCGACAATGACACGCGTGCGCACACTGTACACACGCACGCACGCGCACACACACACACACACACACACACACACACACACACACACACTGTACACACGCACGCACGCACACACACACACACACACACACACACACACACACACACTGTACACACGCACACACATGCACGTTACAAGCTGAACTCCAAAAGACACACACATGTCCATGAAGAGAGACAGAAACAACAACTGTCCAATTATCCACAGCGGGGCAACACCTGTGAGACAGCCAGAATGGGCCAATTCATCAAGGGCTACAAATGAGGGAAAGTGTGCGTGTCCGCAGAGCGCACGTGATCCGTGTTCATGCAGCGGTGTGCGTCCGATTCCATTTTCCCATGAACTGCAACATTAACCCGTGTGCAGACCGTGTGAGAGAGAGAGAGAGAGAGGATCTGGTGCTGCTGTTTCCCCCGTTTCCAGCTGGATTACTGCTGTTTATTTGTGGGTCTATGGACACAGACCAACAGGAGCCAGTGACTCACGCACGCACGCACGCACGCACGCACGCACGCACACAGGGCACTTCCTCTCCCTATACTGAGAACACCCTTGAATATATTTTCTAAGGAATCAAAAGCCTTTTATAGTACAATCCAACATAGTACTCAGCCGAATGTTTTTACGAAGAAGGTGGTTCCTAAATTAGACCTGGATCAAATCTGAACGTCATAATTAGGAAGTTGCAACTGTACATGAACATAATTGCTGATGCAAAGTTAATTTAAATGTTTACATCAAAGCTCAGATAAGCACTTGATATTGTCAACGCTGTTTTGAATTAATTACATGATAAAAAAAGCAGCCTATATTCTCACTGCTTCGTTAAAGGGCCACGTCACCCCTTTTGCAAGGGCTGCTAGGGCTTCTGGGAAATTGAGGCCAATGCAAATGAATGGGGTACAATTCCTCATGGAGGCGGGTCTTGTGCTGCGGTCTTCCGGGCGCACCAAGATGGCGGTTGGTGCAATCGTTCATAACAAACGGAGGAAGCTTTTTTCGCCGGATTTTCACGGATCAAAAGCCCAAATAATTCAGCGTATGCTCTAAAGGTAATACAACAATCTCGGCAGCGTAGGATATTTGATTAAAATGCGGGTTACGCGTTTTATGGAGTCAAACTGTTAATGTTGTTTAGGACACAAGAAACACTTTCCTGGGGTGTAATATGTTTGTTGTCTCCACCAGCCGAAGGCATGGGGAGAGTATGTTTTGCACTCCGTCCGTCCGTCCGTGTGTCCGTGTGTCCGTGTGTCCGTCTGTGACCAGCTAATCTCAGCCACCGTTAACCCGGTCGATGCCAAATTTTGCACACACACTCCCTGGATGCCAACCATGAACCTCTGCCCCAAACTTTCCAGAACGGCCTGTTATAGCGCCACCAGGAGGCCGCTTTGTGCAAAACAGGTTTTTGCACAGCACACCTACAGATTTTGTCCAAACATCACGCAAATTGGTACACAGTCTCTCTAGAGCCATTCAACCAAACCGGTCTTTCATATTTCTCACACTCCATCCTGATTGGTTAAGATTGGCTTCCAAAGTTCACAGGAGTGCTCAGTTTCAAACAAAATGCTGCAAATCATGAACACATCGCGTGATTTCCGTGAAATTGTGCACCCACATTCCCACTAGGCCGAGGACAAAATGCCACATGAACAATTTCAACTCAGCCTCAAGGTGGCGCTATAACTGGCCGAAAAGTGTTTTTACCTCTAACTGCACGGATCTGTGGATAACCTGGTGGAGACCTGTGCCCGGAAGGGCACTTTTTCTAGTTTTTATATATTTTAGTCATGACGCCAAGTTCATGACCAAAAAGCTGTCATGAAAATGTGGTCTCGCTTCCTTCCTGAAAGTCACACCTTCATGCAGCCCCCCCCCCCCCCCCCCCCTCAGCACAAGGAGCTAGAGGGAAGTGCACTAAAGCATTATGGGCATTGTAGGAACTCAGTAATCCATTCAAGCACACAGACATAATTATTTTTCTAGCCATAGGGTGCAAAATTGAAATTGTGCTACTGTTATCTACTACAAATACTATTAACATTGAGTGACTGCAGTTTCTTCCAGCGGTGAATTGCTTTATGAGCTACTTTCTGTCAAGAAATTCCTTGCAGGTGATTTCTTTGTGTCGGAGTTTGGAAGTGGTTGCTTTTCAACGTCCTGCTGCCAACTGCATTGTGCAAATTCAAAACGGGTGGTACGCAGGGCCGTTGAGTGATATCCAACGAGCACTTCCAAACTACAACCCTTAACATGTCTACAGTTCATTTTTGAAACGAACACTTTTCAGATAGAAAGAGGATATAAATTCAAGCTTTTCGTACAGCTGAAATGTTGGTGAGTTTGACGTCGTTTAACAGGTTCACTGCCACCAGCTGGACGCAAATCCAACTTCTGACTGCCACAGTCTGTGGGGGCGATTTAGAGGTTGCGCACACAGCACAGAAACGGATGTTGTGGGCGTCCATCTTGTGCTAAATAAATAGTGTCAATGCTAGCGAGCTAAAATATAGCCATCCTTGCTCTAGAAAGCACCAATGTTTCCATCTAGACCACCGGATAATCAGCAAAGACCTCCGAACATCGCGCTAATTGACCAAACCATGGAGAGCTCCGTAGATTAGGAGTTATTCAGCCTTTAGTCTGCCTGTATAATGGGAGGTGGACAGCAGCGTGCATGCGCGATCCAGTCTAGGATCGATAAGGAAGGAAAGGCCGAGCCAAAATAATATTGAAAAAATAGAAATCAGCGATCCGGTTTGATATCAATAATAAAGCTAATCTGACGGAGCATTCCGACAGGAGCGGAAGGCTATTACATCTAAAGTCCTATCTAATTGTTCCTTATGGCGGAATGCTCCGCCATAAGGAACAATTAGATAGGACTTTTCCATTTGGATGTATGGGCTGTCAATGGAAATTTGCGGCTAGTTTACCACCCTGCTGGCAAGATGGCCACAGTCTGCATAAGGTCAATAATTGCTCTGGCGTGCTGCAATACCGCGCAAACACACGGCTACGCAGATGGCGGCCATCTTCCAAAGGCAACTATAGGGGCCTGGTGAGGAGAATGAGAAGAAGGCATTGATCACAGAGTCATATGCCCAGATAGAGAGATACACACACACAGGCATAGGTCCCCAGCTGGCCGGAGGACATGGTCAGCAGGTCGCACTGGCCACACTACCGGCCATTCCAGGACAATGAGAGAATGGCTTAAGGAGATTAGATCATTAGATATGGACCTGCGCCTGGATGACTAGAAGATATGTGCTTTTTTTAAAGACATGACTATAGAAAAGAATTATAGGATAAAAGGGCGGCTTGTTCAAAGGAAGGAGAGGAAGACGGAAGAGGAACTAATGAACTAACGAATTGCCTTAGCCTTCGCTGTGCCCTGCCAGCGTGTTTAGGTAACGTCGTTCATCTGCTGTTTAACAGACAACGGCAATATGTCCCCCCTGAGACTTTAACCACTTCAAGGGGACGTCTTTCCGAGTCAATTGATGATGAGTGGTTGGCGTGGGCATCGAGTAATTGATGCTAATCGCTTCTGACGCCATCAGCCATTCCTTCACAGTGTAGCATGATGAGTTAGGCGTGATGAACAAAGTCATTCTTATCAGCACATCAGTCACCGGGTTGACAAGATGGATGCTCTGGTTTCAGCGGCAGAGGAAGCCGGCGCGTTACTTTTTAACCCATTTTGGGCGGGAACCCCATTTTGGTGTTAGCATCATGTTATGCTTTAGCTATTGAAAAATAGCAGATCTACAAGCTCGTAGCGCGCCACCGAGTGGCGCGCTACGAGCCTGTAGGTCTGCTATTTTTGAAAAATCGTGAAAATGTGCCTGAAATCTTTGAATATATGTTCTTTCAGAGCGAGTTTTCAACTCAAATCTTTGCTACAGAGAGGGGTCCCTGGAACTACATATTTTCAGATGGGGGGTCAGCGGCCAATATATCATATATATTTGGGGTTCCTTGACATGAATATGTTTGAGAACAACCGACATAGAAACATGTTTTTTTTCCATAAAATATATTTTTTGAAATGTCGACGTCAGGCCCAAACGGGCTAAACAGATTGAGGACAAGCGTAGATAAAGTGCAGCAGGCCTCCCTGTAGCCGCTCCACCAACACAAAGGGCCCCATTGACGGGAGACCGGCGGCTTAACGCCGCGGCAGTAGCAGCCGCTTATAGAGCCCCGTCCGTACATAGTCATACAGTGTCTGTGAGGCCTTCTGAGCTCTTATCCAAATGCTAATAGGTCCCAAAGCCCACTGCAGCGCTGCAGGCCTTTCTTCTGCCTCTCAACCTCCCACACGCTGCAGCTGACTGACTGGAGGAGACGGGCAGAATTCATGTCTCTATCCCCTGTGAACTCCCCCAGAGCCGCCAGCCCGCCACCCCATCCCATCCCTCTCTCCGCTGGCTGCTGGATGTCTGAATGGAGCCACTTGACATGGCTTCACACAGCCAACCCTCTGTGCCACGGACGGAGGACGCCGTTTGGCCACAAAAGAGGTGCATGGCGGCTGTGCAGCCAAACCTCTCCGTAAAGGGGACCAGGAAAGAAAGACAGAGAGAGAGAGAGAGAGAGAGAGAGGGAAAGAGGGAACAGGAGAGCGAGTGAGAGAGACAGAGAGAGATTGGCTTATAAAAAAAGAGAATCGACGACAGATATATTGTCGGGGACCGGAACAGCGGCGCGTGGGCAAAGCTTCAGCCAACCCGGGGGCCAACACCCACAACAGGTTCATTGCATTCCTCTCACGGCCCCCCCGAGTCGTGTCGAAAGCTGCTTGGCACAACATGTCTGCCAGGCTGGGTGGGTGGGTGGCTGAACCCGAGGAGGCCCCTCTCTCCATGGGCACACAGCGGGCAGCAGACAGAGGGCCCGCAAGCTGGCGCGTATGGACTCGGGAGCATCAACACTGAGAGAGGTTATTGTTACGGAAGGGCTCTGCCAAGCCCTTATCCCCCCCCCCCACCCCACACCCGAAGGCAGAAAGGGAGAGCATGAATATGTTTTCACTTTAGACGACGCCATGTCCTGTGTCTACTTAACAAAACACACACACACACACACACACACACACACACACACAATTTGATTTGATTCAAATGCTTGGAGTTGCACATGCATCCTCCCCTCTCTCTCTCTTTCTGTCGCCTTCTGTGGCCTCCGGGTCACGCCACTGCCAACTGACACATCTCATGACATGTCTCTGGTTACCGTATACATTCGTGGCAGAGCTTTGGCCAGTAATTGCCATTCCTCCGTACTTAAAGCTGGACCTTTGCATCCCTGAGCGGACCGCAGAGACAAGCAGGCTAATGGGAAACACACTAGGCTGATAAAAAAAAAACCCAAGCGGCCTCTTGGTGAAACCGGGACGCTGCATTTCTCTGAAATGTTGATTAAACTCATGTGTGGCGCAAAAGACAGGGAAAAAAAAAGAATCCCGAACCACCCTGTTCCAGACCCCAAAAACCTTAGTTGAACCCTCCGTTCACAGCCACTAAAGCCCACGAGTTCTTGACGAATATCACAACGTGAAACCTCAAGAGCTCTAGTGATTTATGTGAGAGGGGTTTTTTTTTCTGAGTATTCTACGGGGCCGTAGTGGAGTCAGGAGAGATTAATGGCGATATCTGGAGCATCCCTGGACCGCGGCTACAGTTAGCGAGGGCTAAATGGTAATGGAAAGAGGCATTCTTGACATTAATTGAGCCGTGGAGAACGCACGGTTCGGCGTCCGGTCGTCCCAGCGACCGGCCGACATGACGCAGGGTTTTGGGGCAGGGCGGACGACCGCTTCGCTAAAAAGACGAGTCTGCTCGTCCTCTGGAGGGAAAACATGTTGGGATGCAGAGGATGTAATGGACCTTGTGGTCTAGTGTCATTAAGAGGCTGATCCTCCTGATTGTCAATGAGGCTGAAAAACAGCCTGGCCACTAATCCTCCAGTTAACTTTATTAAAAATATACTGCCTCATCAGAAATATGGATTGGGGGAAGGATGAGCAGTAATCGAAAGAGCAAGCGTGCATGAGAGAGAGAGAGAGAGAGAGAGAGAGAGAGAGAGAGAGAGAGAGAGAGAGAGAGAGAGAGAGAGGGAGAGAGGGCATAGTAAGAAACTGGGTGCCGATGATTGGAATCTGTGCTCCCCTGCACTTCATGTGTGAGTAAGAAGCAGAGAGCGAAGCCTTAAGCATGAGGCCGATTATCAGAGAACTTCCCCCAGAACATACACACCATGTCGTTCTAACGAAAGCCCAAGCATACAAATCTGATAGCTTAAAGAATCCTTAAGCTGTACAGTGGCTGGCTGCAGAGATCATGGGCAGAATTAAAAGCTGCTTTTAAAGCAGAAACGGGGAGGGGGAAAGAGGACTCAGTGATCCTTCATTCTGCCTGTATAGGCTAATTCCTCCGGCTCGCCTCTCCAGGGCCGTGCGAGAGAAAGAGAGGGCGTGCAAGAGAGAGAGAGAGAGCAGCATTTCCGGGAGCGCTTCTTGCTTTGCACACATCCTTTATCTCTACAGTCACCTCTTCCTGAAACAAAGAAACAAACGTGCGCGCACGCACACACACACACACACACACACACACACACACACACACACACACACAGGCGCACACACACACGTGCTGACCTCCATTGACCTTTGAGGACCCAGACTGGCACATCAAAGTGGCCGTCTGGGGCTTGCCGTGTGCCCGTATGTATGCATGCATGTACAATACATGCGTGCTCGCGTGCAACTGAAGATCAAGTGCGCCCAGGGCACTCTTTGTGGCTTTGAGACGAGTCTCAGTGCCCACTTAAAGGTCAGCCCCCCCCCCCTCCCTCCTCCCATCCCCCCCACAATGCTATTTATAACCTGCCTGCCACCTTCTACCACCACCAAGGCACAAGTCACATCAGCACACACACACACACACACACACACACACACACAGCAAAGGCCCTCCATTGTGAATCCCCACACGCTTCTAATCTCTACTTCTTCATCTTCTATGGTGGCACAATGGCACAGATACCTGAACAAAAAGGAGGACTTTCTTGTTGCCTAGATATTACTTTCACAATCTCTTCCGTCAGTCACGCCGCATCCTCCAGTATTTCACCGTTTCCCTCATAATAGCTTGCTCTCTCTCTCTCTCTCTCTCTCTCTCTCTCATAGACACATGCGCCGAAAACAAATGGAAGTTTACTTCCTTTATTGGTCATTTTCTGTTGCCTGCATAACGTCGTCACATCATCATTTAAAAGTAATTTCAGCTTGTCATCACTAATGGAACGTCTACACTACTAGCGGCTCCCAGAGGTATGATAAAGGCTTGTAGATCATTCTAAATGATTCACTGTGCTTTGTAAAAAGAAGCCTTTTCCTCTCCTCTCCCCCCCCCCCCCCCCCCCCAAAAAAAAGAAATGGAAAAGGAGCCAGAGTCTAGTTCTCTTGTTTCAGACCAATTAGCTTAATCCTTCAACCTCGGCTTATGAGCAGCAATGAAAAGGCTTTAAGGATTTGCAAACAAAGAATGCTACATGACGTTCGCTTTGACCTCGAAGGGTCCTTGTGCACGTACGTGTGCGTGCGTGCGCACACACACACACACACACAAATGGCTGCCCACTCCCACCTGTATATGCCTTGGCGGTTGTTTTTGTTTTTGACCGTTCGGAGCTGCTCAGTGGGAGTTTGGTGGTGGAGCTGGCTGAGTCTGATTCCTACTTTAGTCACCACAGCCAAACACCTGAGGGATGGAGGGTCGAGTGTGTGGGCCGCACGCACACGCACACACACACACACACACACACACACACACACACACAGTGTGACAGATGGGTAGGATGGGACCAGCGGCACCAGGACCACTCCCACTGTATAAATATGGCCATGTGAGAGCCAGGAGCGGATGTGTGTGTGTGTGTGTGTGTGTGTGTGTGTGTGTGTGTGTGTGTGTGTGTGTGTGTGTGTGTGTGTGTGAGATCAGAGCGCGCCACCTGGACACAGTCCCACCTCAGCTCTGAGCGGCCGCATCATCACCTGAGGCTTTCAGAACGCACACACCTGAGTCGCCGCCAAGATCGGATCCTGTGACGGTATCGCTGTGCGGCGGACCGCTGCAGACTTATGGTCCGATCCGCGCTGGAATTCCAAAGCGCCCGTAATTCCTTCACCTCAGTTTACCCCTGAGGGCCTGCGCGGCCCTGCCTCCTCCTCGCCTCTCCTCCTCCTTCTGCGATGGCTGCAACTCCCTTCACTCCTCCTCCTCCTCTGTGGTTGCTTCCCTCCTCCTCCTCCTCCTCTCCTCCTCTGTAACCTATGTGGTTGCTTCCCTCCTCCTCCTCCTCCTCTGTGGTTGCTTCCCTCCTCCTCCTCTAACCCTGTCGCTCCTTCCCTCCTCCTCCTCCTCCTCCTCTAACCCTGTCGCTCCTTCCCTCCTCCTCCTCCTCCTCCTCTAACCCTGTCGCTCCTTCCCTCCTCCCCTCTCTAACCTAGGCTTGTCACAATTTATTACATAATCGTCATTTGAGATAATCGCAATTATTTTGTCATTTTGTCAACGGGTCACTTTGTGGCGCGTTTGTGGCGTAAGCCCATTTCAACTATTTATTTTACAGTATAGAACCTGCTAGTAATGCCTTCAGTTATATCTGCCCTGTGCACTTTTTTTTATTACGAAGCCTAGAACATAACGTTCCAGTGTCCGATGCCAGAAACACGATTAAATCTTTAATCGCAATTATTTGTGAACTTAAATGTGTAATGGTGACAGCCCTACTCGTTCTATCACTCCTCCCCTCTCTAAGTGTGTGTGTGTGTGTGTGTTCCACTGCAACGCCTCTCTGTCCTCGTCTCATCCCAGTCACAACTGCTTCTCTCTCGTTTTTAAATCAAGACCAGAGGCCGATTTTACACATTTTCGTGCCAAAGACCCACAAAATGATATGTTTTTAAATTCTCTCTCTCTCTCTCTCTCCATCCTATCTGGAGATCAGTCAGGTTTCGTCAGCGACACACAGTCTGTAAACCCAATGAGGAAGCCATCTCCTACGAGGGACAGTGCCTCCCGAGCTCTATCGGGAGAGAAAATAGATGGCCTTGCACCAGCTTTACAATTCACACACGCTTTAGGGCCTCTTGGCAAACGGCGTCGCATTGAGCCATCGAATTACCACTTCTAGTCCCGTCTCTTCCACCAGAAAATGCCTCCTGGAGGGGTTTAGCGGAGGGACAAAAGGCTCCCTCAGTGGAGGGAGATAGCCAGAGGGAAAAGCCCTCCATAGCATTTGCAGCATTCGTAACGTGGAATCTCGACAAGTGGCCAACGTGATAATGATGACGTGTTAATACTAATGGGCAACGAGAAAAGACTTCTCGTTCTCAAGGGCAGAGGAAGATCAAAAGTAATCTCCGTGAGTGACGAAATGGATCTCTCCCTTTCATGGCGGCGCATGTTTAAGGGCTTATTAGAGGATTTCTCATGAAAGGGAATCGGGACGATTGTGCTGTGGAATGGCACACTTCATCTCGACACGTAATTGAGACCAAATTGCAATAATTGTGCCAATTACAGTAATCCTGAATGAAGAGTGTCATCTTAATGCTTCAGTGTAGGATAGAAGAGACTCTCTAATTAGGGCTGAGTGCGTTGCTGCTGTGCGCGTTACTCGTCTCCAGTGTCATTAGTTAAAAAGTTTACAATATTGAAAAGTGAACAATCAGTACCTATATTTTTTTAGTTAGGTATCAAAGTATCAATACTGTATAATATAGAAATACTCTGTTACAAGTGAAAGTCTGGAATTCAGAACGTACCTGAGTAAAAGTACAAAAATACCAAAAGTAGACAGTACTCTTATTATGCAGAAGGTCAAGCTTGTAGATCGGCTATTTTCAAATGGGCAAAATGCATATGGTAATAATATCCAAAAATCTACAAACTAACTAAAGTTTTCAAATAAATGTAGTGGAGTAAAAGTACAATATTTGGATCCGTAATTGGAAATACTCAAGTAAAGTACAAATACCTCAACATTTTACTTACGTTAAGTAACATGTACATGTACCTACTCAGTTACCTTCCACCACTGTGAACGATCATACACTGCTAATTGTTCAAAGTAACATCATAATAAGCAGAAAGTGTTACCGACAACTCCAACGGAAGAGAGAAAGTAAAAGAGAAGACATGAACTCTGTAGATAGCAGATCTACAAGCTCATAGCACGCCACCGAGTGGCGCGCTACGAGCTTGTAGGTCTGCTATATTTTGAGTGTTTTGGAGAAATGCAGACAGACCAATGAGATGCGGCTACAGCTGCCACAAGCCAGCGCACTGAAATAGTGAGCGGATGCATAAACCATTCAGACCCGACGTCGAAATTAAAAAATCAAAAAAAATTTGGGGCACATTTTAACGATTTTTCAAAAATAGCAGCTGCTTTTGTTCAATAGCTAAATTATAACATGTTTAAAACACCAAAAGGGGTTCCCGCCCAAAATGGGATAATGCAAATAGGCAATGTGACAGGTACTGCACAGTGCAAGAACATTGAGGGCTAAGAAAAGATACAACAGAAGCATAGAAACTATTTCTCCAAGTATGTCTGTCTCTGCTGCGTTCTGTCTGTTGTGCTGCGCATGAATGTGTGTGTGTGTGTGTGTGTGTGTGTGTGTGTGTGTGTGTGTGTGAGAGCACACAAGGACACACGTTTGTCGAACACACAGGCTGCATCTTGGGGTCTGATTAATTACACTGATTCTCAGAGGAGTGGGGGGTGACATATGTTCCTGCACTGGTGTGAGAGCTAGTCTAGGTGTGTGTGTGTGTGTGTGTGTGTGTGTGTGTGTGTGTGTGTGTGTGTGTGCGCGCGCGCACGTGGGCACCACATGTGCCAGTTTTATGTGTGATTTCAGGTGGTATATGTGCATTGTGTGTGTGTGTGTGTGTGTGTGTGTGTGTGTGCGCGCGTTCATGCATGCATGGCCACAACATGTGCCAGTTTTATGTGTGATTTCAGGTGGTGTATGTGCATTGTGTGTGTCTGTGTACAGGTTCAAGTTTGCATTGGTGCACGTATGCTTTCAAGTGTGTGTGTGTGTGTGTGTGCGTGAGCAGATTCAGGTGTGGTGCCAGGAACACACTGGTGCGTGCGGGCAGGGGCATCCTGGCACAGACAGGGCACCAGATGTCAGAGCAGAGCGGGACCAGGAACTTTGCTCGGTGGACCATCAACACTTTCCCCCTTTCTGAAAATGAGATCTATGGACTTTTCAGAAAGAAAGAAGAAGCCTTTCGCAGGGACTCGGGACGCCGCTCGACCGCCCTCCTCCTCACATCACATTCTTTGAGCTGACATTAACCCATTTTGGGATGGAACCCATTTAGCATTATGTTATGCTTTATAGCTATTGAAAAATAGCAGATCTACAAGCTCATAGCGCGCCACCGAGTGGCGCGCTACGAGCTTGTAGGTCTGCTATTTTTGAAAAATCGAAGAACGACTGACATAGAAACATGGCTTTTTCAGAAAACTGTCAGGATGTAGAAGACATTTTTTGAATCTGATCTCAGGTCAAAATGGGTTAAAAAGTACCATAACAAAATGGGGATATTTCATATTTTATCAGAAGCCGTCTCTTTGCTGAATGGCGATTCTCAAAGCAGAAACATGGAGTATACTGTATAAACTCACAAGGCAAGCATGTTGACGTGGAAATACTGTAGCGCGCAGCTTACAAAGGAACAACGGGGACAGTAAGAACATGTGTTCTTTTAAATGTATGTCCTTTTTCCACACCATTTTTGCATTACAAATTATGAACAAATATAACAATGACTGCACCACCAAAGCAGGGAGAGGTGTCGTTGATTCCTGGGAGAATGAGAAGCTGCAGATCACGTTGTTTAAAACAAGATACAATCCCCGTGGGCTCTGAATTCAATTTGCCAACACGGTATAATGAGCAATATTCAATGCACAAAGAATCTGGGTTGGTATAAATTTGAGAGCCATAAATATGTCCAAAACGCTTCTCGCTTGTTTTCTTTTCAAATTTCTACTAAGTGCGTTAGGCAGGCTCGGGTGCTGGCTCACTGCTCGAGGTGTAATTTAGTAGTTTTCACTGCAGAACTAGTGAGACAAACACGTTAACCGTACTCTGTGTGCAAGCGAGTGTGTGCGTGTGTGTGTGTGTGTGTGTGTGTGTGTGTGTGTGTGTGTGTGTGTGTTTGTGTGTGTGTGTGAGAGAGAGAGAGTTAAGAGTGTGTTTTGTGTGTGAGAGCTTTATTGATTGGAGCCAATGTCCCCTTAACCGATTCTGGTCTGGAACCCCTTCTGGTGTTTTAACTAAGCATTATATTATACTTTAGCTATTGAAAAATAGCAGATCTACAAGCTCATAGCGCGCCACTCAAGGTCTGCTATTTTTGAAATATCGTGAAAATGTGACGCAAATCATACGTTTTTCTGAAAACCGTCATGATTTAGAAGACATTTTGTAGAATCTGGAATCAGGTCGAAACGGGTTAAAACACATTGGCATCTTTGTTTCATAGTCTCTCCCTCGGTCGCCCGGCTTCAGCAGGCCTGGGCAGGCCCGCTCCGACCGTTAATGACATGGCCGAGGTTATTAACCGATTACACACATTCTCTATCAGATTAAGAAGCTGGGCTGAACCGGCCCGACTCCAGGCTGCGGGAATTATACTCTCTCTCTCGCGCGCTCCTGTCGTCGTGTCCCACGATGGCACTTCACAGCCTTCACACACACGCATGCCGCTGCCGGGCAAAATTTGCTAAAAACAGCTTTTAGCCATTTTGGCGTCGCGTGCATGTCTGTGCGCGAGCAATGGAGAAGATTGGGGGTGGGGTGGGGGGTGGGGGGGGGTTCCATAATCGTTTTGGGAAGCGAGGTGCACACACTGTTGTTTTGATGGAGGTGTTTTGTCTTAGTGATTTTAAATAACACGTGCTGGTAAAATATATATATAAATTTAGTTGAACACAGGTTGTAAATTGAGGAGTTTGAATTTCCTCTGAGCAGGTTAAGAAAATGCATCAGCCAGGGCAACCAATTGTCTCAGAATAAATGTAGAAAGCTTACAAGGCAATTGTTTATCGATTTCCCCTATCACATTCTGTCCATCTCTCCTTCTTTCTCTCTCTCTACCAACCAATCACATTCTGTCCATCTCTCCTTCTTTCTCTCTACCAACCAATCACATTCTGTCCATCTCTCCTTCTCTCTCTCTACCAACCAATCACATTCTGTCCATCTCTCCTTCTTTCTCTCTCTCTACCAACCAATCACATTCTGTCCATCTCTCCTTCTTTCTCTCTACCAACCAATCACATTCTGTCCATCTCTCCTTCTCTCTCTCTACCAACCAATCACATTCTGTCCATCACTCCTTCTTTCTCTCTCTCAACCAACCAATCACATTCTGTCCATCACTCCTTCTTTCTCTCTCTACCAACCAATCACATTCTGTCCATCACTCCTTCTTTCTCTCTCTCCAACCAATCACATTCTGTCCATCTCTCCTTCTTTCTCTCTACCAACCAATCACATTCTGTCCATCTCTCCTTCTCTCTCTCTACCAACCAATCACATTCTGTCCATCTCTCCTTCTTTCTCTCTCTCTACCAACCAATCACATTCTGTCCATCTCTCCTTCTTTCTCTCTCTCTACCAACCAATCACATTATGTCCATCTCTCCTTCTTTCTCTCTCTCTACCAACCAATCACATTCTGTCCATCTCTCCTTCTTTCTCTCTACCAACCAATCACATTCTGTCCATCACTCCTTCTTTCTCTCTCTACCAACCAATCACATTCTGTCCATCACTCCTTCTTTCTCTCTCTCTACCAACCAATCACATTCTGTCCATCACTCCTTCTTTCTCTCTCTACCAACCAATCACATTCTGTCCATCTCTCCTTCTTTCTCTCTACCAACCAATCACATTCTGTCCATCTCTCCTTCTTTCTCTCTACCAACCAATCAAATTTTGTCCATCTCTCCTTCTTTCTCTCTCTACCAACCAATCACATTCTGTCCATCTCTCCTTCTTTCTCTCTACCAACCAATCACATTCTGTCCATCTCTCCTTCTCTCTCTCTACCAACCAATCACATTCTGTCCATCACTCCTTCTTTCTCTCTCTCAACCAACCAATCACATTCTGTCCATCACTCCTTCTTTCTCTCTCTACCAACCAATCACATTCTGTCCATCTCTCCTTCTTTCTCTCTACCAACCAATCACATTCTGTCCATCTCTCCTTCTCTCTCTCTACCAACCAATCACATTCTGTCCATCACTCCTTCTTTCTCTCTCTCAACCAACCAATCACATTCTGTCCATCACTCCTTCTTTCTCTCTCTACCAACCAATCACATTCTGTCCATCACTCCTTCTTTCTCTCTCTCTACCAACCAATCACATTCTGTCCATCTCTCCTTCTTTCTCTCTCTCTACCAACCAATCACATTCTGTCCATCTCTCCTTCTTTCTCTCTCTCTACCAACCAATCACATTATGTCCATCTCTCCTTCTCTCTCTCTACCAACCAATCACATTCTGTCCATCTCTCCTTCTTTCTCTCTCTCTACCAACCAATCACATTCTGTCCATCTCTCCTTCTTTCTCTCTACCAACCAATCAAATTCTGTCCATCTCTACACGAACCAATCACATTTTGTCCATCTCTCCTTCTTTCTCTTTACGAGCCAATTAGTGCAGTTTTCATGTCATGAATACATTGAATACATTCATCTTTGACCAGTCCCCTGCAAGGACTATTAAAAAGCCAAAAGTACCAGACAATACGGATATTTGATCAGAAGCCGTGAAGGAAGAAACAGTGAAACTCTTTCGCTGAATGGCGATTGACTCCAAGCAGAAACATGGGAGTATATAAATGCTATAAATGCAGCTCTACAAGCTCACAACACGTTACGCCACGACAAGATGTGAGCATGTAGATCGGATGTTATCGACACATTTAGCTGGGGACCCCCTGGATCTAATAAAAAAGCACCGTACAATACGGATAGTTCACATTTTCTCAGAAGCCGTGAAGGAAGACAAAGTGAACACGGACCCCTCTGTGTGTCCTCCCCGGACCCCCACTTTGAGAAGCACTGGGTTCTATAGTGTAACAGTCACACCACTACTGATGCTGTGTTGTGTTAGTGTGGTACAGGGAGAGAGCAGAGCAGCATCCTCCCAGCCAGCCTTTGTTGTGTTAGTGTGGTACAGGGAGAGAGCACTACTGATGCTATGCTGTGTTAGTGTGGTACAGGGAGAGAGCACTACTGATGCTATGTTGTGTTAGTGTGGTACAGGGAGAGAGCAGAGCAGAGCAGCATCCTCCCAGCCAGCCTTGTGACTGAGATGCAGGGCGACAGCTGACCTATAAGGAGTCCACTCACCCCCGCGTTCACTTCACCACTAATATATTCACTTAGTAATGCTCCGGGGAGGTGCAGCCATGCTATGTGAAACACACACACACACACAAACAAATGCATACAGACGTGTGTGTGTAGTGTATACAAGACCTCGACTATCTCGTATATAGTCGTTGTTTTTCTGATAACGCAAACGGATTAACCCATTCTGGGCGGGAACCCCTTTTGGTGTTAGCTATTGAAAAATAGCAGATCTACAAGCTCATAGCGCGCCACCGAGTGGCGCGCTATGAGCTTGTAGGTCTGCTATTTTTGACGACTGACATAGAAACATAGCTTTTTCAGAAAACTGTCAGGATGTAGAAGACATTTTTTTAATCTGATCTCAGGTCAAAATGGGTTAATATTATTAATAGTTTTTTTTTTTAATTCATGGGATTTCTTAGATTCGTTTGGTTGTTCGTTTTAAAATTCACAAGATTATTTTACAGTATTGTATTTAAATATATATATATATATATATATACAGTACATACAGTATACATACAGAACACGATTCTGACTGTTGCTTTGTTACCTTCTGAGAACTCTAACCAAGCACCTGACAACCATAAACTCCTGTCCCTGTTTAAAGCACCAACTAATACCAACGGGTTAAATCATTAGCTAATGCTAATGGTTTAACATGGGGCAGGAATAGCTCAATGCTAATGCTAATGGTTTAACATGGGGCAGGAATAGCTCAATGCTAATGCTAATGGTTTAACATGGGGCAGGAATAGCTCAATGCTAATGCTAATGGTTTAACATGGGGCAGGAACAGCTCAATGCTAATGCTAATGCTTTAACATGGGGCTGGAATAGCTCAATGCTAATGCTAATGGTTTAACATGGGGCAGGAATAGCTCCACAATGTGAACTGAACCACCTGAACCTTAAACATCCCTAATTTATGGGCAGGAACGTGCCATAATAAGGTGGAACAACATTTGGGCGAAAATAGCAGAACTACAAGATCACAACGTGTCGCGCTGTGCGAGCTTGTACTGTAGCTATTTTTGGCAAAGACACTTGGTGTGTGTGGAGGGAGAAAACGAGGAGACAAAGTCTAGAGCGTTTGGGGCCCCTGGTCAACAAGGTATATATATATATAGTATATAGTATAGGGGTTTAAGTGGTTAGGAGACTAGTTCCTGAGGACACCCTCTAAAACGTGTGTTGGGCGTGTGTGTGTGTGGGCTGACCGCAGGGTGACAGTTAAAGGGGAAACAAGAAGCAGCATCTATGCGTTTCTCAAGTGAGCATTCTTCATTCAGACAGACAGACAGACAGACAGACAGACAGACAGACAGACAGACAGACAGACAGACACAGAGGGGCCTGTGGTTCCGAGAGGCCTGTCCTGGCCATCATTCGCCAAGTAAAGTGACATACTCAGTGAGTGTCACGGAGCAGGAAAGAGAGAGAAAGACAGACAGATAGAGAGAGAGAGAGAGAGAGAGAGAGAGAGAGAGAGAGATACATGGGGGATATCTAGCTAGTAGACAGACAGACAGACAGACAGACAGACAGACAGACAGAGACAGACAGACAGACAGACAGAACGTCCTTATCAGTCCGTGGCAGATCAGATGTACAGATAAGGCGTGCAGAAGGAGGCGACCATGTGAAGCTTCCTGTCATCATCATTAAAGGCCCGTCGTCCCTCCGGTTCCGCTCGGTGGACTCGTATGAACACAGCCGACCTTTAGACCCAATCACTGGGTCGGGACCCACTTGTGGGTCACGGTTCAGGAGTAAAACTCCCATTTTCTTTTCATATATTTAATTCACAAGATATTCTTTTTATCATTACAAATAAATTAAGAATTTTAAACATGTTAAAAACAAACCAAACTAGAAAAAGTGCCCTTCCGGGCACAGGTCTCCACCAGGTTATCCACAGATCCGTGCAGTTAGAGGTAAAAACACTTTTCGGCCAGTTATAGCGCCACCTTGAGGCTGAGTTGAAATTGTTCATGTGGCATTTCGTCCTCGGCCTAGTGGGAATGTGGGTGCACAATTTCACGGAAATCACGCGATGTGTTCATGATTTGCATCATTTTGTTTGAAACTGAGCACTCCTGTGAACTTTGGAAGCCAATCTTAACCAATCAGGATGGAGTCTGATAAATCTGAAAGACCCGTTTCGTTGAATGGCTCTAGAGAGACTGTGTACAAATTTGCGTGATGTTTGGACAAAATCTGTAGGTGTACTGTGCAAAAACTTGTTTTGCACAAAGCGGCCTCCTGGTGGCGCTATAACAGGCCGTTCTGGAAAGTTTGGGGCAGAGGTTCATGGTTGGCATCCAGGGAGTGTGTGTGCAAAATATGGCATCGACCGGGTTAACGGTGGCCGAGATTAGCTGTTCACGGACACACGGACACACGGACGGACGGACGGACGGACACGCGGACGGACGGAGTGCAAAACATACTCTCCCCACATGCCTTCGGCCTGGTGGAGACAACAAGCAAATCTAATACATTCTATAAATAAAAAAATATATAATGAATCTACAAGCTCACAATACGCACTTGTAGATCTGCTATATCGGCAGACGTCTATAATCTCTCTTTTGGATCCTTTTGACCTGAAATGTTTGGGAACCAGTGGTTTAGATAGAGAGACACCGTCAGCGCCAGTGCATTGCACGGGTTGTGCAAACCTCAGTGTTGAAGCTGCCATCCAGAAGTCTCATGTTCCTTCCTGGTATTTGAACACTGGTGTCTGTCTCTCCTGTGCGAGAGACGACACTTACATTTCATCACACGATTTTGTAACCCATTTTTTCCACCCAGTGTCAATTATCCAATGTAATCCTGGGCGCTACACTTCCTCTGCCAACCTGGGGAGAGCAACGGGCTGACCTCATGCTCCCTTCAATGACCAGGGGAGGGAGCCAGTTCAGAGATCAGGATTACTGCTTTTACTGTTTTTTGTGACGGTACCTACCTACCCTACGAGACAACAAGGAGAGAACTCCACACAGAAAGGCCCTTAGCGCCAACCCCACCTCGCGTATATATGGGCACTGATGACGCGGAGGAGAGAACACGCTCCACAGCACCCACAGCGTCCCCAGCAGGGAATCGAACCCAGGACCTTCTAGCTGTGAGGCGACAGCGCTACAGACTGCGCCACCGTGCCCCGAGATAGACAACACTTCTACTGCTCTGACAATTCCTGCCTCGGCCAGCATTGCGCTTATGAGCTTAAGGCAGTATCACGTGTCCACCAGTAGGTGTCCTACATCAGTGTCAGCAGTATGGAGACCAGGCAGATGTGCTAGTTAAACTGTACAGTAAAGACACTCTACTGTACAGTTTGGTTAAAATAACATTTTATTTCTTGGCCCATAGCGTTACGTTTGTACACTCTCAGAGTTAAACTAACACTAAGGCGGTGTATATTAGACATAACGATTGCAACGAGCAAGCACAAAACCATGCTATGGTAAAAAAACAAAACAATCTCTGAATCTGCAGCTAATGGGTGACATTCCCCACGAGAGGGATTCTTTGCACTGTATTGGCTGTATTCTCTCTCCGTCCATTTTATTTTTTTTGCTTTCTCGTGCAATAATCTTAACGCTATAGCCTTGAACGCAGAAGAGGACAATTAGTTGAAAATTTCGAAAGCGAACAGAAACAAAACACAGACCAACAGCAGAAAGAAAGCGAGTTCCCTAATGAGATGGTGATGTGAGTTGGTGTAGGAGGAGGTTGGGGGCTGTGGTGATGAGGGGGGGGGGGGGAGGGGGAGGAGGGAGGGAGGTGATGCTGCTGACTTAGCTGGCCGACTGGCTGACACTGAGCCTCTGTGACACATTCCCTGCCCCCGGGAGACCCTGGCGCTAGTGTATTGTGACAGAGTGCAAGCTTTAAAGGCCAGACACTGATGCACAACAGCTCCCAAAAAACCTAGAACAACTCGGCCTCTCTCTCTCTCTCTCTCTCCTATCCTCTTGTCCGTGTATTATAAGCAGGCCCGCGCACGTGAATGGCAACACACTCCCACACACGCGCACGCGAGCCAAAAACACACGCACGCACACGCACACACAAACGCATAAACAAACATGACTTTAGTCCTTGACTGTTTAACCAAACCCACTTACTGACTAAATGCAGGAAAATGCAATTAGAATAAGTCCCCCTTTTTTGAATGTAGGCATTCATGAGGCAATTAGGTCTTTTCGGTAGGACTCTGCTACGGCAGTGTGTTCAAACACAAGACCTGTGACTGGCCATTTGATGTGTGTGTGGTGGAACACAGAGCCAGTGGCAGACTAGTGATGAGGGTGGTGATGATGCAGACTGCAATAGGGGAGAAAACAAGATCCTCTACTGCCACCTACTGGTCAATGGGATATATATCATTTGCAAAGAGGCAAATTATATATTTGCAAAATAGTGTCTGTCCTTTGACTCGGGTACTTTGTCCACCACTGGTCGTGTGTGACTGTGTGTGTGTGTGTGTGTGTGTGTGTGTGTGTGTGTGTGTGTGTGTGTGTGTGTGTGTGTGTACCTCTCATAGATGGTCTTCAGGGCCACGCCCTCAGAGACCCCGTCCGTCTCCTCCAGGAACAGGATGAGCCAGGACGTCCTGTACGGCCACTCCTCCGTCAGGTTGATCCACGACGCCAGGCGGTCCCAGTTAAACACGATCTGATTGGCTCGCAGCAGGCGACCTGTCCAAGAACAACACAGAGGATTGGCCAGTCTGCACATGTGATTTCAAAACGATCACCTGACTCAGTGGTTTTAAACCAGTGGTCCTTGAGGGGGTTCCAGGTGGTGAACCAGCTAAATGATGGACAGTTGGTAACCAAATGAACCCGTATAGATCTTTAACTCTTGCAAAACTGGACCCTGATTAATAATGTTACACTTTCAACATTTATTTTTGTTAAACATCTGCATTAAAGAGTGTAGAAGAATTGTTATTTTGATCAACATTTGCCTGTTGTCTCTCCTATGGTACCAACATCAATACAGCATGGAATTGTGAATGAAACCGTATCCAATGATAACAAAATATATTCTTTAGTTTTGGTCTGAGAGGCTAAATCTGATCAAATAGTGGTCCGTGGTTCAAATGCAGAATAAATAAATGGGCCTTGATACTAAAACCACATCAAGAGGACCCCAAACAGACCAGGTGAACTACACTGATATGATGACATTACTACATAGATTACAGTCATTTTCATCTTCATTAATGGGAGTGACACCTGCAAGCTAGGTCAGGCTGGTCATACATAGCCTGTCGATCAGAAATCTAGAAAATAAATTCTAGATTCTTTTATTATTCATTCTTCACACTTATTTTTATTTTAACCCATTTTGGGACGAGAACCCCTTTTGGTGTTAGCATTATGTCATGCTTTAGCTATTGAAAAATAGCAGATCTACAAGCTCATAGCGCGCCACCGAGTGGCGCGCTACGAGCTTGTAGGTCTGCTATATTTTGAAAAATCGAAGAACGACTGACATAGAAACATATGCTTTTTCAGATCAGGTCAGGATGTAGAAGACATTTTTTAGAATCTGATCTCAGGTCAAAATGGGTTAATAACAGCATTTAAAAATGCAAGGACCAGTAACCAGTTGTAATTCACAGTGTGAAGCTCAACAGTGCCACTTCAGGTCGGACACACACAGCTGTGCACAGGAGACGGTGTGCCACCGCTCAAACAAAAGAAGGAGTTCAATTTACAATTACAATTTAGGCATTTAGCAGACGCTCTTAATCCAGAGCGACTTACATTAAGCAAGAACAAAAGCATGGGAATACATTCCATCCCTAATGGTCAGTGGAGTGGTCATTACCGGTGACGGAGACAATGTTGAGCAGCCGCCTCATGGTCTGGGGGCTGATGTCACTGAACCAGTCCTCGGTGACCAGCAGCTTGGTCAGGTCAAAGGACATCTGCCTGGTGACGGTCCGCTGCATCTGACGCCGCCGGTACAACGTGTCCTATGTGGAAGCAGAAAGGTGCATGGATGAAACATCGGCACTGCAAAGGTTAAGGAAGTAAACATCAGTGCTAGAAAAGGTAGCAGAAAAATAGCAGATCTACAAGCTCATAGCATGCCACCGAGTGGCGCGCTACGAGCTTGTAGGTCTGCTATTTTTGAAAAATCGAAGAACGACGGACATAGAAACATAGCTTTTTCAGAAAACTGTCAGGATGTAGAACTTAAGACATGTTTAGAATCAGATCTCAGGTCAAAATGGGTTAAGTAAAAGTATCAATACTGCAATATAGAAGTACTCTGTTACACGTAAAAGTCCGGAATTCAAAATGTACTTGAGTAAAAGTTAAAATAAATTGACAGGCTCATTAGGTCCACTGGCAGAGCCTGACCAGAGCCTTTTGTGGCGGTTCTGGACAACCGTATATCTGACCGACTCAAGGCCGGTCACTGCCCTCCCTGTGGGGGTGGAAAACCAGTGTGTCAAATTTGAAGTCGGTGGGGCGAACGGTTCTGGAGTTACGTGGATTACAGACGTACTGTACACACATATGTTGTTGGAATGGAAACATGCTGTAATTCGCATTCTTTTTTCCCCCCAGTGTGTGAATACGGTATAGGCTATTCATTGTCTGGGTTCTACGTTAGCGGAAAAGAAAAGCAGAGACTTTAAACCGGTTTACAATATGCGTTTACTTATCACAAGTCAATACTACTCGAACACTTCAGGCAGTCACTTTGGTTGAAGAATAGCGTTGTCCCTCTCTTTCAAAGCCAAACAGTGTGTCAGCAGGATGCATCTGTTAACGGTATTTAACTACAGTGTCATACAACATAGTAGACTATTATTTTTCTATAGCCTATAGTTTTCTCTTCCACAAGTACAGTTTATTCAATGCAGGCTGTGCACAGTAGATGTACAGTAGTGCAGGCTGCACGTAAAGCCTGATGAGGTATGGTTCTAAAGACTAAATTCAAAATGAAATTTTGCACGCACATTTCCACTCATCTGAGGAAGAAATGCAACTTGACATTTTTGATATCAGCCTCATGGTAGCGCTATAACAGGCCGAGTCGGGTCGCTCGTCTCGTGTCACAAAGTGACGAAGCGAGCATCCCATGTACATCTGCTAGTATTTGTAGAATCTTATCATCATACATCAGCCAATCAAATAATCACATTCCGTGCTACAAACACACACACACACACACACACACACACACACACACACACACACACACACACACACACACACACACACACACACACACACACACACACAAAGCTGGGCATAGGAGGGGCTGGCGCCCCTCAAAACACGGATGAGGTGCCACAGAAGATATAGGAGCCATTATCCTCTGTAAAGGGCAGAGAAGATCTAATGTCCTGTAGGACTAATGACAACACAGGCTTGCTATTGACACAGATCCACCCACAGAGAACATCACGAGCCTCAGCCAGGCTTTAGGTCCTGCTTTCAACTCTTTAACGAGTGTCTTGTGATCTCGCTCAGTATATAACCCATTCTGACCGGGTACCCATTTTGGTGTCAGCATCACGTCATGCTTTAGCTATTTAAAAATAGCAGATCTACAAGCTCATATCGCGCCACCGAGTGGCGCGATACGAGCTTGTAGGTCTGCTATTTTTGAAAAAAATCGAAGAACGACTGACATTTTTTAGAATCTGATCTCAGGTCAGAATGAGGTTCATCAGACCAGTGTGTGTCCGGCGGAAACCTCGTATGAATCTGATCTCAGGTCAGAATGGGATAACCCTGTATGTGGAACATATGGCGACCACTCAGGTTCACCACAGAGTAGACAGACAGTAAGTAAGTGGCTTACAGAGAAGTCTTTCACTTCACTCGTGTAACACCTTATAAGGTGTTCCAACTCTGCCATGTGCTGGAAGGAACTGCTGGGTGATGGAGAGGAATGGAAGCTACTAAACACCACTGAATAATGTTGGTATGTGGATCCACACAGAAGAAACCCCACCAAACAGGCGCTTCACTCGCTCTCCTCCGGCTTTGATTTTTAATCTCCACTTGTAAAAAACGAGGGCCTCCCCGCTGCAACATCAACAGCCAAGGAGCGAGAGAGGAGCGGCAGGGTAAACACAGCAAGAGAGCGTCGTTTTGTATTAATAAAGAGCCAAAGACAATAAAAGGAGGGGCGACCGTATTATAAATCAGGAGTTCAAATAAACAACAAACTAACAAACAAGAGGGGAGGGTAGCGAGGTTGAAGAATGGGGGGTCTTGCAGCGGGCAAGAGGGGGGTGGGCCGGGGCTCCAGTCAGCAGAGTCACTTAGCCTCCTGCCAGCAGAGCTGGTGCCAGTGTTTTGTCACTGGGACCCACCGCTGTTACACCCTGTCATTAGACTGTGGAAGAGCAGCAGGAAGGATAAACAGCCATTACATCAATTACACCAGGGCTTCTTCTTGGCCCCCACACTGACTCCCTCTCTCTCTCTCTCTCTATCTATCTCTCTCTCTCCATCTCTCTCTCTCTCTCTCTCGCTCTCTATCATCATCTTTCGGTGACCCTCTCTCTCTGACTCTCTCTTTCCCTCCTTCTCTCTCTCCGTCTCTCTCTCTCTCATCTTTCGGTGACCCTCTCCCTCTCTCTGACTCTCTCTTTCCCTCTCTCTCTCTCTCATCTTTTGGTGTCCCTCTCCCTCTCTCTGTCTCTGACTCTCTCTTTCCCTCTCTCTCTCTCTCTCTCTCTCTCTCATCTTTCGGTGACCCTCTCCCTCTCTCTGTCTCTGACTCTCTCGTTCCCTCTCTCTCATCTTTCAGTGTCCCTCTCCCTCTCTCTGTCTCTGACTCACTCTTTCCCTCTCTCTCTCTCTCATCTTTTGGTGTCCCTCTCCCTCTCTCTGTCTCTGACTCTCTCTTTCCCTCTCTCTCTCTCTCATCTTTCAGTGTCCCTCTCCCTCTCTCTGTCTCTGACTCTCTCTTTCCCTCTCTCTCTCTCTCATCTTTCGGTGACCCTCTCCCTCTCTCTGTCTCTGACTCTCTCTTTCCCTCTCTCTCATCTTTCAGTGTCCCTCTCCCTCTCTCTCTCTCTGACTCTCTCTTTCCCTCTCTCTCTCTCTCATCTTTTGGTGTCCCTCTCCCTCTCTCTGTCTCTGACTCTCTCTTTCCCTCTCTCTCATCTTTCAGTGTCCCTCTCCCTCTCTCTCTCTCTGACTCTCTCTTTCCCTCTCTCTCTCTCTCATCTTTTGGTGTCCCTCTCCCTCTCTCTGTCTCTGACTCTCTCTTTCCCTCTCTCTCATCTTTCAGTGTCCCTCTCCCTCTCTCTCTCTGACTCTCTCTTTCCCTCTCTCTCTCTCTCATCTTTCAGTGTCCCTCTCCCTCTCTCTGTCTCTGACTCTCTCTTTCCCTCTCTCTCATCTTTCGGTGTCCCTCTCCCTCTCTCTGTCTCTGACTCTCTCTCTCTCATCTTTCGGTGTCCCTCTCCCTCTCTCTGTCTCTGACTCTCTCTTTCCCTCTCTCTCATCTTTCAGTGTCCCTCTCCCTCTCTCTGTCTCTGACTCTCTCTCTCTCTCTCTCTCTCTCATCTTTCGGTGTCCCTCTCCCTCTCTCTGTCTCTCTCTCTCTCTCTCTCTCTCATCTTTCGGTGTCCCTCTCCCTCTCTCTGTCTCTGACTCTCTCTTTCCCTCTCTCTCATCTTTTGGTGTCCCTCTCCCTCTCCCTCTCTCTGTCTCTGACTCTCTCTTTCCCTCTCTCTCATCTTTCGGTGTCCCTCTCCCTCTCTCTGTCTCTGACTCTCATCTTTCGGTGTCTCTCTCCCTCTCTCTCGTCTGTCTTTGCAGTGTCAATTCCGGTGTCATTCACCGAAGACGCTACATTCGGTGCCACGCAACAACATATCCTCTCAAACTGTTCCATGGAATGAAGACTGAAAATTTAACGATGTTTATTATCATTCTAAACCCATCGCTGCTGCTGTTCCACACCACGGCCGACCAGTTGAAGAAATCACAGATTTGAGGCATCAACGTCTTTGAGACCATTCATGTTTCTGCAAGATGCTTCTAAACTTGTATTCTATTTCTAGAGTTTGATCACTCAGTTCAAATACTCTTCCATCTTAAAATAACTAATGACCGAAAATAGCCGATCTACAAGCTCACAACACGTCGCAACTATGGAATCCAAATGACCGAAACCAGTTGTGGGGCGACTGAGAACTTGGATCCATGCCGGTTTCCCTGAGGACCGGGGGCATCATCACTGACAGTTCTCAGGCACTGTCTCTCCGCCTGGGGAAGCTATACATAATGAATCTATGCCAACTATGTCTGCAGAGCCTCAGTGGGTTCCTTCAAACACCATGGGAAACAACACTGCACTTTAATCTACTTTGATTTAACAAACCGAGACGTCAAACATCAGCTTTTTTTTCTTACAAATCCGAAGATAAACTCTCTCGGGTGTGGTGGTGGTGGGAAAACAGCGAATTATGTTCAGCATAACCTCGACGACATCATCAGAAACATTCACTATGACTGAATTATGCCACCAAAAGAAAGAAAAAAATAGCGGCTCTGGAGTTTGTAATTAATGTTGTTGTTGTTGTTGTTTCATTGTCGATTGGGGCGGGTGAGAAGGACGTCTAATTAGGGTGAGGAGCAGAAGGGGTGTTTTTACCCTGCGGTTGAGGGCGTTCCTGCTGCCCAGCTTGTTCTGATCTCCTCCGCTGTTCTTCCTGTCCGTGTCCTCATGCCACCCTACAGACACACACACAGACAGACACACAGACAGACACACACACAGACACACACACAGAATCATTAAAATTATGTAATTTAACCCATTTTGACCCGAGATCAGATTCTAAAAATGTCTTCTACATCCTGACAGTTTTCTGAAAAAGCCATGTTTGTATGTCAGTCGTTCTTTGATTTTTCAAAAATAGCAGACCTATACAAGCTCGTAGCGCGTCACTCGGTGGCGCGCTATAAGCTTGTAGATCTGCTATTTTTCAATAGCTAAAGCATAACATAATGCTAACACCAAAAGGGGTTCCCGCCCAACATGGGTTAAACAAAGCATACATGAATATATATATGTCTTAATCATTTATGTATTATTTTTCCGTGGTGAAAGTCTCCAGCAAACTCTACGATGACTTCACCCTCGCAACGTTCTAATGCTTCATTTGTGCTCCGTCGTGTTATGATGTGTCGTAAATAGTCTAATCTACTATCGCATTGGGTCCCCAAATAATTAGCAAAAGACTGAGATTTTAATGATAATATAGCATTAATATGACAAAAAACATTATGACAAAAAACATTATGTATAAAACATTCATGGTCTTTAGAACCTTGAAGAATTGGTTTTCATTGCCATGATACTGATAAATAGGTACTTAAAGTATACTATTTTAACTAATTCTGACCGGGCACCCATTTTGGTGTCGGCATCATGTTATGCTTTAGCTATTGAAAAATAGCAGATCTACAAGCTCATATCGCGCCACCGAGTGGCGCGATACGAGCTTGTAGGTCTGCTATTTTTGAAAAAATGAAGAACGACTGACATTTTTAGAATCTGATCTCAGGTCAGAATGGGTTAATCAGACCAGTGTGTGTCCAGTGGAAAACCTCGTATGAATCTGATCTCAGGTCAGAATGGGTTAACTCATCCAAGCCGGGGCGCAATGGATCGATTGCCCATTCGCCGCCTAGAACGTCTTTTGACCTAGCCTAGGCAGCGCCTTCTCGGCAGGTGAGTTAACCCATTCTGACCTGAGATCAGATTAAAAAAATGTCTTCTACATCTTGACAAGTCGTTCTTCGATTTTTCAAAAATAGCAGACCTACAAGCTCATAGCGCGCCACCCGGTGGCGCGCTATGAGCTTGTAGGTCTGCTTGTAGGTCCTTGTAGGTCTGCTTGTAGGTCCGCTTTTGAGGTTCTCAAGTGGTGCCCAGATCAAGGAAAAAGGTTATAAGAAGACCACTCGGTCTATGATGCCGCCGTTAGTTACCCTCGGCCGGTACGAGGTCTCCGTTGACGGGGGGCACCGCCGCCGCCGCCATGCAGAGCTTCTTGGCCGTGCTGAGGCCGCGGCTGTTGAGGAACACGGGCAGGTGGACGATGTTCCTCATGTAGTCGTGGCCGTTGATGTTGGAGTCCCGCAGCACGCTGTTGAGGTTCTGGTTGATGGCCTTGATGATGATGTGAGGGTCGCTGGCAAACACCGAGATGAAGGGGCCTTTGGAGAACAAGACCCTCACCTGTTGGACGGGGAGAATGGAGGGGGGTTAGCTGGTCGGTCGGGATCCGGGACCCGGATTAGGCCTACCCTAGAAATAGTTTTCTTATTTCTATAAACACTTATTTTCTCTTTTTACTGTGTTTGAAATGTGTTTTTGTATGATGTCCTCTCTCTCGTCTTATGTCTTAGTTTTGTTTAGTGTTCCATGCCCGGGAACTACGGATGGAAATTAGCATCTGTACTAAATCTGGTGTATTTGCACTCCGTCCATGTGTGTGTGTGTGTGTGTGTGTGCGCGCGCGCACGCACGCGCGTCCGTCTGTTACCAGCTAAACTCCGGCACTGTTAACCCGGTCGATGCCCCCGAGGGGCACTTTATCTAGTTGAATTTGTGTCTATCAAAAATTACAATGAAGGCCAAAATTATTTAAGGATTTTTTTAAATAGAGGAAATAGAGAGAACTGTTAAGTTCGTATGATCGTTAAGATGGAATGTGGAATCATAATGGATCCTAACCGTAGTCAGATGATGAGTCTTTCACCATAAACTTTCATGCAAAACAGATATAGCGTAATGGCCAGCGTCTGATTGCATATCCCTCTGTCACAGTGATGACCTGGACTGCTTTTTAACCACATACTTTGTTGTACGATGAATTACATAGTGCCAATGTTAAAAACACAGTGAGCTTGTAAATGTGCTATTTTAACTCATTTTTTAATGTTCTACCCACAAAGCCATGCCCAAAATAGCAATGCCAGTTTGAAAGTGGTTAATTTGTGATTCTGATCTAACTTGGCATACTGTAGGTTTAGGAATCGCTAAATATAAGATATTTCCGCGTGTGGCATCGTTGCTATTAAAGCCTCGCCTTAATAGTAGATTTTAGTCAAAAGAAGTCATTCTTCTGAAAATAACGATGTCGACGTGCTCTCGCTGAGAGTTTCAGGGCCAAGCAGGTCTGTCCTTCCTAAAACAAGCTCACGTTGTCCTTTGAGGATAAATCACAGTCACGCACTCTCTGATGTTTAAGCTTGTTTTAGCTAACAGCTAGCGAGGAGTGCTTCGGGGGCAAACCCTCATCCTAATCCATCAAATTGAAATAAACCACATTAAATGAGCACATATCAAAATGAAAAGATGCCAAATTAAACGACGAGCCTGAGTGACATCTGACACTAATGGCTTTGGAACGCTGCGACTCCCAGCGCTAGTTTAACTGACTAACGACCGTTTCAAAAAGCCGATTGTCAGCAAACAGCACATGACGGGAGGGGGAGGGGGGGGGAGGGGGGGTTTCCCACTCTTCTAACTAAGGGATAGTGTCCCAAGTGTCACAGGACACTGATTTGCGTGTGATTTGTCAGACCCCATGCCAGCGCTGAGCGCTCCCAGGCCAGTGAACCTACTGTACCGTTCTCACACCCTTCCTTTCTCCAACTGAGTCACCGTCTTAGGAATAGCAACTTGTGAAGATCATACCATTACAATTTACAATTTACAATTTAGGCATTTAGCAGACGCTCTTAATCCAGAGCGACTTACATTTAAGCAAGAACAAAAGCATGGGAATACATCACATAAAAGCATTTATCATGAAACATGCGTAAGCTAAGAAGGTAACAGTGGAATATCTATATAATGAAACTATACATACACTATACATATAAACTATACATATTTACTACTATGCTATACATATGTACTATGGTGTGCTATGACTATATACAATACAATTATAGTGCTGTCTACATAACATGCTATAAGTCTGTGTCAAATGCTATCTAAGCCAACAGAAATGCTATCTAAGGGGTTAGGGTAAGTGCTATGGGCCATGATGGAGTCTGAAAAGGTGGGTTTTCAGGCTACGGCTGAAGATTGGGAGTGATGCTGCAGTTCTGTAACCTGACGCTGCCAGATCCAAGAAGCTTGCTACACAAATTTGTTTCACAGCTTATTGGGATCTGGGATCGCGGAAGCAAATTCGATGACGGGGCTATCCTTTTTTTCAAGATACTTGGTAGATGATTGGATGGGACCGTCTGTCTATCACTGTGTGGGCGTGCAAACACAACCAATCATATTGACGTGTCTAGATAGCTTCACATCCGGTTTCGCACATATCCCGCCCTTAGCTCACGCTGATTGGTCCGGTACGGAACGGATTTTTGTCAGCTCAACTCCCTGAGAGATCCCAGATGAAGACTGTGTTGGGGAACATGGTTACCCAATACCGCCCTCATCTGGCAGCGTCTGGTTAGCAGTTCTGTCCTTACGACCACATTAGCCAGTAGTAGTAGGAAAAAATATTTTTTTAACAAAATAAACAAACTAGGAAAAAATAAAGACATATAATCACTAAGTATGCTTTTTTTTTTTTTTTTTTTTTTTTTTTTTTAAGATATTTTTTTGCGGCTTACGCCTTTTATTGATTTTTTGAAGGGACAGACAGTAGGCTGACAGGAAACGGGAGAGAGATGGGGGGGTGACATGCAGTAAAGGCCGTGTCGGGTCCGGGAGTCGAACCCGCGGCACACTGCGACTGGATTACCAGTCCGGTGCCCAGACCGTTACGCTACGGCCTGGGCCACTAAGTATGCTTTTTGTGCTCAAACTGACTGGCCGTGTGTGTCCCTATTTATGTCTGTCTGTCTGTCTGTCTGTCTGGGGTATGACCAGCTGCAATCCCGCTGGGTGACATAAAGTGGCACTGTTGAGCAGCCTAGTAAGCCTACATTCACACTGAGCACTATAACAATAACAATAAAAGGTATAACGAACAATACAACTGTACCGTACAGTATTACAGAGTAAAGAAAACAATCACAAGAAAAGTATAGTTGCACCGCTCAGTGGTGTGATTTTGGTGTGATTTTTAAATCTGCTCTGAAGAAGGCTGTCGTCGAAAACACGTTAGCATTCTTCTCAATGAAATATGGAAAATTGCATCTGAGCCAGTCTTTAAAGGACAACTTTAGTTTTTTTCAACCAAGGTTCATGTTTTAGGTTGTTATTAGAGAAAGTAAAAGATGAGTGTTAATCTTTTTTCATTTGCTGCTTTCTTTCGTTTTAGGGATTTTAGCTGTTTTTGACAGGGGGGGGGGGGGGCGGGGGCATTCGAGCATGGGGCTTTTTACAAAATATGGTGATTTCTTTTTTTATTATTTAGTATAGTCCTACTAGACCCCAAGAAATTACAGCTGGCCACAAAAGATCACGAGATCTACTGAACGTGTCAAACTGCATATTGAGCCTATGACACACAGTGTGGCTTCCCCCCAGTAGGCCTCCTTCACATTCAGTAGATCCTGTGATCTTCTGTGGCCAGATGTAATTTCCTGGGGTCTAGTAGGACTATAGTAAATAATAAAATAATAAATCGCCATAATATTTTGTAAAGAAATACATATTTAGCCCCATGCTCAAATGCCCCCGCCCCTCCTGTCAAAAACAGCTAAAAATCCCTAAAACGAAAGAAAGTATAAAATGAAAAAAAATTAACACTCATTTTGGTGTTAGCATCATGTCGTGCTTTAGCTATTTAAAAATAGCAGATCTACAAGCTCATAGCGCGCCACCGAGTGGCGCGCTACGAGCTTGTAGGTCTGCTATTTTTGAAAAATCGAAGAACGACTGACATTTTTAGAATCTGATCTCAGGTCAGAATGGGTTAATCAGACCAGTGTGTGTCCAGTGGAAACCTTCGTATGAATCTGATCTCAGGTCAGAATGGGTTAAATTTGGAGTGCCGCTTTTTCCACTTTGTTTGGTTTCTGAGTTAACTCCCCCTATACTTGGAAAACAAAGTAGACTGGGGTTGGTTCAGTATTTGGTCCCCTCTCTACACCACATCTGTTCTCTGACACAAAGGCAGATCTACAAGCTGGCAACGGGACGCGCTGTGAGCTTGCGGGTCTGCTATCTTCTGTGAACGTTTCCTTCATCATAGTGGGGGAGGAGGGGTGCTATAGCTAGGGTTCAGGTGGTTCAAAGTGGAATCTTCAGCTCCAACAGAAGACGCTTTGACGGGACGGGGAGGTGCTCTCAGAGAGAGAGACACAAGATTACATTAGGACACAGGAGACCGCCATTCTCTGGAGGATTACTCCTCCAAATAACAACATTTAGCCGAAGGAAATTCTATTACGCCAGCTGGGGAGGAGGAATATGAACTTGGAGGCGATCTGGGACAGCTGTGGAGACAGCGGTGGCCACTGAGCAGTGTGTGTGTGTGTGTGTGTGTGTGTGTGTGTGCGTGTGTGTGTGTGTGCGTAGGTGAAAGAGCCACTGAGAGGTAAAGTCCACATGACGGATTCTCTACAAAAGGCCCTCTCACAGTTGGAGATTTGCATAATGGATATGGATATTTAATTATGAAGTTCTTTTGAATTATCCTGTTAGAGGGAGCTGCACCCACCCACCGCACATGGTCACACACACACACACACACACACACACACACGCGCGCACACACACACACATACACACCGTGTCCAGCATCTGTAGCACTTTGTCCTGCTCGCAGGCGTCCAGGCCGTCGATGATGACCGCCATGCGGGTCTGGTTCTGGGTGAAGCCGTCGATGGTCTTGGCCATCTTGGACATCAGCTCCACCTCGTGCTTCAGCACCTGGTGTGGAAAAAAAGACAAGAAAAACACTCAACAAGAAGCGAACATGACGCAAAATGATTAATTATTATAAATATATTTCTATATAGTGTGTGAAACGGTATACGGTGGAGATAAAAACAAGAACGACTTGAGTCATAAACGCCAGGTGCGGCAAGCGCTGCTGCTTGACCGTCTGCGTTGTGCGTGCGTCTTTACCCCCATTTTTTTCGTTCGTTCATTTCCGACTTTTGTTGGTTCACTCACTGTTTTGTTATGGCTTTCCTCTAGCTCCAGTTAGCTCATAACATCAGCTTCTGTCGCCGTCCAAAGTCACTGGTGTTAACGTGAAGCCAACACGGCTTCACGTTGTGGCGTTCAGAGTATGGGTTGTTATGCCATTCAGACTATGGGTTTTATGGGTAAGTCCCATTAGGCTTAGAGGCAGCCAATCATGAAAAAGTGCCCACTAAGGTCGTCACTACAGTCGTCAGTACGTGCTAGTAGAGAGAAGTAGCTAATGTAGTCCAGGCGCTTTTCAAGCACCTGGCAAAAAAATAATCCTGTGGATCCACAGAGGAACAGCGTTGCTCCAATAATGTGAACCTCTAGCCTGGCATGGTCAGACTAACATACATATACACTGTATGGGCCCCTGGGCACTGGCCCGGGTCCATAATGTAGCATAATCCGTCCATACATCGATACATCGTCTTGGGGGAGCTTTTCAGAGTGCATTGACTGTATAATACCTTCATGAAGCCTTCACTCTTGAGTTTGGTCAGGTTGTTGGCGGCGCTGTGCAGGCGTTTCCTCTGGGAGTTGAGCACAGAGTCGGCCACCTGCCACCACGTCCTGCAGTTGAGCAGCAGAGCCAGACCCACCACGCTGGCCATGCCTATGAGCACTGCGTTCACCGTCAGGTTCAAAGGGTCCACCTGGAGGAGCACACAAAGCAGTCCAATGGGTTTTTTTTGGCGTAGACCCGATTTAAAAACATTCACTTTGAAAGAATATATTATATTCAAAGATTTGCGCCACATTTTTACGATTTTTCAAAAAATAGCAGACCTACAAGCTCGTAGCGCGCCACTCGGTGGCGCGCTATGAGCTTGTAGATCTGCTATTTTTCAATAGCTAAATTATAACATAATGTTTAAAACACCAAAAGGGGTTCCCGCCCCAAAATGGGTTAGGATGGTAATCTAGTCTGACAGCACGTTGCGGGTTACTGTCAAACTGAAACTACTAAAATATCAATAAAGCCACACCAAATATCTAAATAAAAACATTCATTTTTACAGAGAAAAAAAGGTAAAACACTACTAACTAAAGCTGCGATTCTCTATCAGTGGGGATGTGTAGATTGACATGTTGGACTGATATCACATGGAGATATTTTGGTTCCATTTGTACACATTCAGAGTTAAATTAACAGTGAGGATTTTTTACCATATCGGGGTCTTGAGAGATGCAAAGTACACTAAAGGGTCCTTGAAATTAAAAATATAGGTTGAGAATCACTGGTGTATATACTTTAAAAAAAGTACCTTGAAAATGGCCAGCAGAGCCACTCCAGTGATGAGGCAGCCCAGAGTCAGTGCAAACAGCACAAAGGATGGAACGCAGCACGTCTTCTTCCATTTCTTACCTGCACAGTGAGAGACATGGATGGATGGGGGGGGGGGGGGGGGGAAGACAGAGAGAGACATGGATGGATGATGGGGGGGGGAGAGAGAGAGAGAGACATGGATGGATGGGGGGGGGGGGGGGGGGAAACAGAGAGAGACATGGATGGATGATGGGGGGGGGGAGAGAGAGAGAGACATGGATGGATGATGGGGGGGGGGGGGAGAGAGAGAGAGAGACATGGATGGATGGGGGGGGGAAGAGAGAGAGAGAGAGAGAGAGAGAGAGAGAGAGAGAGAGGTTTAACCCAATTAGGCCTGACGTCGAAATAAAAACTCTTCTGAAAGAACATATATTCAAAGATTTGCGCCACATTTTCACGACTTTTCAAAAATAGCAGACCTACAAGCTCTTAGCGTGCCACTCGGTGGCGCGCTACGAGCTTGTAGATCTGCTATTTTTCAATAGCTAAAGCATAACATGATGCCAACACCAAAAGGGGTTCCCGCCCCAAAATGTTTTTTTAAAGAGAGATTAGTATTGTGGAACAGACTGAATGGGGGAACAGGTGAAAACGTTTACCGGTACCTCCTATTGACATTAAATAAACTTCTATAATCTGAGAAATAGAAGAATAATAGTGTTGGAACTTTTGTAGGGAATAAAACGTTATTCTGACCTGATCTGTATGGTGATATAACATGTGGTCTCACTGCTCTTCCAGTTAGTCATTTAAACCCTGTGTTCAGGTAGGAAGAAATCTACCATTGAGACCTGAAACCAGATTCTACAAATGATTCTTGAAATCATGACTGTTTTCTGGAAAAATCTATGTTTCTATCTATGTCAGGTCAAACTATTTCATGTCAAGGACCTCAAAACTTATACTGTATGCAATGTTCCCTCTGAGCAAACACTCAAACCTCCTGAGCAGACATCAGCAACTACTGAGCAAACATACGTCACCTTGACACCAACTATCCAAACGTTGTGAGCGACCCTCACTTCACACAGGTGTGATTTTTTTCTTTTTTTCCAAAATGGATTTTGGTATACGAGTGAATCAATGAATAGTTACATAAGGTTACGCACTACAAGTTACAACATTTTTATTTTATATCAAGGTAGTAGGCTAGCAATGTTAGGAATATTCAGGTAGTCTATATCAGTGGTTCTCAACCTTTTCCGGCTGTGACCCCCCAAAGTAATCATATTTGAACCGGGGAGTGGGGACCCCCCACCAAGACAAGAAACAGAATGGTTCCACAAAAAAAATAGTGAAAATAGCCGATCTACAAGCTCGTTGTGAACTTTGTAGTTGCCTCTTTCTTATATTATTTAACAATCTGGCCAATGTTTGACCAGTTTTTATAGCATGGTTTGCCGATTACTTTTGGTGGTATTTGAATACCACCACGGGCGCACCTTAGGGGGAACATTGACTGTATGTATTTGGCCACCGGCCGCCCCATCTGAAAATATGTTGTTCCAGGGACCCCCCAGAAGCAAAGATAGGAGTTAAAAACGTTTGCTGTGAACGCATATATACTCAAAATTTGCACATGATTTTCAAAAATAGCTCCCATTTTTCAATAGCTAAAAGTTTAAAATAATGGTTAAAAGTGGTTTAAAAGCTAAAGGTGACACAGATGCATTCCAGGTCAATGCGTCGTTAACGCACCTTGGATCTCGTCGTTCTTGAAGACCCTGAAGAGCCTGGTGGCCATGAAGCCGAACTCCCTCTCGCAGGCGTCAGAGAGGGTGGCGATCATCTCCGCCATGGAGGTCTCCCCTCCCACGCTGGACAGGCGGTTGTAGTCTGTGAACAGGAACCTGTAGGGAGAACAGACAAAGTCCACATGGACATGGACACGGCAGCTCAGTCAGAGACAGCTTCATCCATGTGCCAGAGAATAGTGTAGAAGCAACTACATTTCAGACGCATTTACTCATGCATTGTAGTCTGTGTATAGAAGATGCTTGTTGTGATCCTGTGTGTATTGTTGTTTATTCTGGATTTGTACCAACCTGCTCATCATGAGCAGTTAGGGGTTCAGTGTTGCTCAAGGACACTTTGGCATACTAACCCAGGGAGAGCCGGGGATCTAACCGGGAAGCTTCCGATTCCCAACTCCCAAGCACGCGCTCCATCTCCTGAGCCACTGCTGCACCAGCAGTGTGTGTGTGTGTGTGTGTGTGTGTGTGTGTGTGTGCGTGCATAAGATGGCTAGCAATCACATAGATGCTGGCAAACAATGCTTAGAGAGCATGTGTTCTTTCTGTGTGCGTGCGTACGTGCGTGCGTTTCGTGCGTGCGGCTGTCACCTGACGGGCAGGGCGCGGGTGGTCTGCTCGGGCAGCTCGGGGGGGTTGACGAACATGAGTTTGAGCAGCAGTTCCATGTATCCCACCTGGCGGGCCAGACGGGTACTGATGACCCAGGCCCAGTTCCACTTCTCCCCCTCACGACGGCCTCCGAAGTACACCAGCACTGGAGACACAGGAGAACAGAACACATTACACTAGTACACCAGCACTGTAGACACAAGAGAACAGGATTACTACACTAGTACACCAGCACTGGAGACGTCACAGAACAGAACACCATGCTCTTACTGAAACACACATCTATCTGTTACTACACTAAACTACTAAACTAAACTATATTAATTTTACATTTCCATTAGTGGTCATGTAGATGTCCCAGAATGGACGGTTTTTGGGAAAAAAAACCTTAATATACAAAAGGAAGACATCATTGCACAGAACAACCACACCAAGGGGTCTAATGAAGTACTGTCACCTCATAAAACACATGAAAAACTGGAAAAAACAAATACAAAAATCACAGCACTTCACTCTATCTTTAAAAACAAAACCGCACCACCTTGGAACAGAACAGTGAACAGTAGTGTAGTGAGAATGGCTTTGATAGTAGTATTGCCTGCATAGCGGCACCCTCTAGTGATTGATAGTAGTATTGCCTGCATAACGGCACCCTCTAGTGATCGAAATGCACTGCAATGACAGCAGGAAATTACCCCCGTCAAGTGAAACAGGTACATGTAATGATAACATCAAAATAATAATTATAATACTAAGCTACAATTTATGTGTCGCTTTTCAAAACAGTTACACTTAAAAGTACAGACAAAATACTATTTAGAGAGGTGATTTGTGTGTGTGTGTGTGTGTGTGTGTGTGTGTGTGTGTGTGTGTGTGTGTGTGTGTGTGTGTGTGTGTGTGTGTGCGCGTCCCCCCCTCTCACCAAAGAAGGTGTAGATGAGTGCCAGCAGGCTGAGGGACACAGCGATGGCCAGCCGGGGGTCCACGGTGAAGCCCAGCACCGTGGCCACGCCCCCACACAGCACCAGCGTCAGGAACACCACCAGCCAGGAGAACTGGAACAACGGCTCCACCTGCTGGCCCGCAAACGTCTTCATCTCATCTGAGAGAGGAAGGACCCATTGAACACGTTATTATATTACCCCATTAGGACCTGATTCTACAAACGTCTTCATCTCATCTGAGAGAGGAAGGACCCATTGAACACGTTATTATATTACCCCATTAGGACCTGAGGACCTGATTCTACAAACGTCTTTATCTAATCTGAGAGAGGAAGGACCCATTGAACACGTTATTATATTACCCCATTAAGACCTGATTCTACAAACGTCTTCATCTCATCTGAGAGAGGAAGGACCCATTGAACACGTTATTATATTACCCCATTAGGACCTGATTCTACAAACGTCTTCATCTCATCTGAGAGAGGAAGGACCCATTGAACACGTTATTATATTACCCCATTAGGACCTGGTTCTACAAAGGTCTTCATCTCATCTGAGAGAGGAAGGACCCATTGAACACGTTATTATATTACCCCATTAGGACCTGATTCTACAAACATCTTCATCTCATCTGAGAGAGGAAGGACCCATTGAACACGTTATTATATTACCCCATTAGGACCTGAGGACCTGATTCTACAAACGTCTTCATCTCATCTGAGAGAGGAAGGACCCATTGAACACGTTATTATATTACCCCATTAGGACCTGATTCTACAAACGTCTTCATCTCATCTGAGAGAGGAAGGACCCATTGAACACGTTATTATATTACCCCATTAGGACTTGATTCTACAAACGTCTTCATCTCATCTGAGAGAGGAAGGACCCATTGAACACGTTATTATATTACCCCATTAGGACTTGATTCTACAAACGTCTTCATCTCATCTGAGAGAGGAAGGACCCATTGAACACGTTATTATATTACCCCATTAGGACCTGAGGACCTGATTCTACAAACGTCTTCATCTCATCTGAGAGAGGAAGGACCCATTGAACACGTTATTATATTACCCCATTAGGACTTGATTCTACAAACGTCTTCATCTCATCTGAGAGAGGAAGGACCCATTGAACACGTTATTATATTACCCCATTAGGACTTGATTCTACAAACGTCTTCATCTCATCTGAGAGAGGAAGGACCCATTGAACACGTTATTATATTACCCCATTAAGACCTGAGGACCTGATTCTACAAACGTCTTCATCTCATCTGAGAGAGGAAGGACCCATTGAACACGTTATTATATTACCCCATTAGGACTTGATTCTACAAATGTCTTCATCTCATCTGAGAGAGGAAGGACCCATTGAACACGTTATTATATTACCCCATTAGGACCTGATTCTACAAACGTCTTCATCTCATCTGAGAGAGGAAGGACCCATTGAACACGTTATTATATTACCCCATTAGGACCTGATTCTACAAACGTCTTCATCTCATCTGAGAGAGGAAGGACCCATTGAACACGTTATTATATTACCCCATTAGGACCTGATTCTACAAACGTCTTCATCTCATCTGAGAGAGGAAGGACCCATTGAACACGTTATTATATTAACCCATTAGGACCTGATTCTACAAACGTCTTCATCTCATCTGAGAGAGGAAGGACCCATTGAACACGTTATTATATTACCCCATTAAGACCTGAGGACCTGATTCTACAAATGTCTTTATCTCATCTGAGAGAGGAAGGACCCATTGAACACGTTATTATATTACCCCATTAGGACTTGATTCTACAAACGTCTTCATCTCATCTGAGAGAGGAAGGACCCATTGAACACGTTATTATATTACCCCATTAGGACCTGATTCTACAAACGTCTTCATCTCATCTGAGAGAGGAAGGACCCATTGAACACGTTATTATATTACCCCATTAAGACCTGATTCTACAAACGTCTTCATCTCATCTGAGAGAGGAAGGACCCATTGAACACGTTATTATATTACCCCATTAGGACCTGATTCTACAAACGTCTTCATCTCATCTGAGAGAGGAAGGACCCATTGAACACGTTATTATATTACCCCATTAGGACCTGGTTCTACAAACGTCTTCATCTCATCTGAGAGAGGAAGGACCCATTGAACACGTTATTATATTACCCCATTAGGACCTGGTTCTACAAACGTCTTCATCTCATCTGAGAGAGGAAGGACCCATTGAACACGTTATTATATTACCCCATTAGGACCTGAGGACCTGATTCTACAAACGTCTTCATCTCATCTGAGAGAGGAAGGACCCATTGAACACGTTATTATATTACCCCATTAGGACTTGATTCTACAAACGTCTTCATCTCATCTGAGAGAGGAAGGACCCATTGAACACGTTATTATATTACCCCATTAGGACCTGAGGACCTGATTCTACAAACGTCTTCATCTCATCTGAGAGAGGAAGGATCCATTGAACACGTTATTATATTACCCCATTAAGACCTGAGGACCTGATTCTACAAATGTCTTTTAAATCATGACAGTTTTCTGAAAGACATGCGTTTCTATGGAAATCGGGACATCATGAAAGTGTTGTGGCGCTGTCATTGGGCCCAAAAAAACCCATATCCCCATAGAGGTCCATGTATTTGGGCCCAACTTCACCTAGACTGTATTACCTTAATAAACATGGTCATGAATACTTTCTGCTTCCAGTCACTAGTTTAAAGTCTCATTTCTAATGTCATAATATTCTTTTTGGAAAATGATGGTCCCATTTATTGAAAAAATGACCATAAAGTCGCGTATGTTCTGAGGGGCGTGGCTACCGTTACAGTCTATGATCGGGAGCAACCCCCCGTTCGAGTCAAAATAAAAACCAACTAAGAAGAAGGGGGGGAAGTCCCGCCTCGTTGTCTGGGCCAGCCAATGGCCAGCTGGGCCAAAACGGATCTAGAAAGATGGCGATTTACAATACAAGGACTGAGTGGCTTCATTTTACGCCCATATCAGACCCGGCGAACGCTTTGTCCATATTCTTTTACAGTCTATGGTCGGGACCCATGAGGGGGGTCACGGACACATTTTTATGGGTCCATTTATTTTTGGTTTACTACGTTTTGTTTTGAATTATTGGTTATTTCAAAACATTATCAAAAATAATTCCCCCCCCCATAAAAGGACAACTCCTCATGCATTAAACCAATATCCATGAAGAAATAAAAGAAAAATCAAAGAAATTAGAACAAATATTTAAGAAGTAGTGAAGAGCTCACAACGCGGTGCGAAGCGTTGCGTTGTGAGCTTGTAAATCTGCTATTTTCAGTAGTTTGGGTCCTGTTTTGGGTCACGGGTTAAAAAAGTTTGGGAACCACTGCTTTAGATTTACTAAACTGAACCCGAGTTGTCTCTGTACTTCGGCCAATTTTTGTCAAAAATAGCTGATCTACAAGATCTATTTTTGGCTAATGTCGGTGGTTAAAAGTGTTTAATCCATTTTGGGCGGGAACCAATTTTGGTGTTAGCATTATGTTATGCTTTAGCTATCTACAAGCTCATAGCGCGCCACCGAGTGGCGCACTACGAGCTTGTAGGTCTGCTATTTTTTTTTTTATCGAAGAACGACTGACATAGAAACATAGCTTTTTCAGAAAACTGTCAGGATGTAGAAGACATTTTTTTAATCTGATCTCAGGTCAGAATGGGTTAATTTCATCACAGTACAGTAGCACAGCCACAAGCTATGCTAGTAAAAACAGAACACAAAAAGCCCCGGGGGCATTTCTTCCATAGTGGTCCATTGTAGAGAATGGAAGAGGAAGACCGTTTGGCCCAGAGAAAAACATTGCGTTAAGTTTAACGATTAACTCATTTGGAGATTTGGGGAAGATTATTGTAGTACAATTTGTGAATATGACATTACAACAGTTTGTCCATTCTCTCTCTCTCTCTCACCATTAAAACATTTGTACACTTTAGTTAAAACTCATTCTTGGCCAAGTACTTATTTGACTTATTTTCACAGATAGCCATCCAGGCCAAAGACGTTTTTTTTTATTTTATCTTACAACTCTCTTTCTAAAAAAAAATAAAACAAATCTATGTTGGGCCTGTGCTAAACTATTGCTACTGCCATCTAGCGGTGGATGAGTTTTAACCCATTCTGACCGGGCACCCATTTTGGTGTCAGCATCATGTTATGCTTTAGCTATTTAAAAATAGCAGATCTACAAGCTCATATCGCGCCACCGAGTGGCGCGATACGAGCTTGTAGGTCTGCTATTTTTGAAAAATCGAAGAGCGACTGACATTTCTAGAATCTGATCTCAGGTCAGAATGGGTTCATCAGGACCAGTGTGTGTCCGGCGGAAACCTCGTATGAATCTGATCTCAGGTCAGAATGGGTTAATAGTGAGGGTGTCACAGAGCAGCAGTCAGTATACTCAACTGTACTGTGCATGCAGCGCTGCTGCTGCATCAGATGCTGGACATGCTAGCTTGTGATGTACATTTTTGTTATGGACATACAAAAATGAGCAGGCAGACTTCCTTACCCTCCAGTTTCTTCAACAGGAAGGACTTCCCGCTGCCCCACTGGGCGTACAGGCCCACGCAGATGGGCGGCTGCATGGTGGGCTCGCTCAGGATGTCGGCCAGCGCACTGGCATACAGGTCATAACCCAGCATGTCCCCGTCGGACTCGGAGGGAGACAGGTGCTCTGGGACAGACAAGACATTGGATTAGCACATTTATGTTAATGGAGCTTTTTATTTTTGCTTTATAAAATTAAATGTATTTGTTTGTTTGTTTGTTACTTATCACTTTATAGTAACAACGTTTTTCATAGTTTCATAGTTTATACATACTGCTTGCTTTGGCAACATATAAGACATTCATGTCATGCCGCTGAAAAATAATTATAATCGAGTTGAAGCAAAAGAAAGAAAGACAGAGAGAAAGGGAGAGAAAGTCCAAGCAATATGGGAGAATAAATTATGAAGAATAAACAGAAGAGAGTACAGTATTAGAGTTTGAGAACATAGAGACTTCAGAGAACAAAACTCTATCAATTGAGGGCAGTATGACTATTAGCTGTGTCTAAAGTCTAGTTCAGGCCAATGATTTGAGACGCCACAAAACCACCTTAAGTCTGATTTATTCTTCAGCCGCGCTGGTGTAGTACAGCACGGCAAAAATAGCCGATCCACAAACTCCCAAAGCATCACATCTGCAGCGCGTTGTGAGTTTGTAGATCAGCTATTTTTGGTGTACAGCACCGTTGTACAAGGGGGCATGCCATGAATCAAGCATTATTAGGGCATTGTGGGGAAATATTGCAGCGGTGTGAATTTCAACGATGCGTCTCTTACTGGCTCCAAATATCTGAGTGAGGATGCTCTTCTGGTGGGTGCAGTCGATGTTGTAGGGCGTCTCTCCGGCCTTGTTGGGACGGTACAGAAGGCGGCCATCTTTAGGGTTCCTCAGGAGCAGCTCGGCCAGCTTGCGGCTTCGCCCTCGGATGGCGATGTGGAGCGCAGTGTCTCCTTTCTGATGGAAGGGACAGTGATTTTTTTGTTTTACTAGGACAGTCGTTCTAACGGATTACATTATTATAGCGCTTTTCTATGCACAGAGTGCGTACTGCTTACTCAAAGCGCTTTACAAAAGGTCCATTCATTCATATGTTGGTGAAGTGGCGAACAGTCAACGCCAGCGTCCTCACTTCCCACATTCACACACCAATGGTGGCGACCAGTGGAGGCAATGTAGGGTTCAGTGTCTTGCCCAAGGACACTTTGACATGTGGACAGGAGGAGGAGCCGGAATTCAAACAGCCGTCCTATGGATCATTGGACGACCTGCTCTACCTCCTGAGCCACAGCCGCCCCCTACATTCTCATCCTCTTACTTTTTTGAATTTGTACTTTTGTATTTGCCCGCAGAGCCCCATCTGAACATGTTTTGTGCCAGGAACCCCCCCATATAAGATTTGTGCTGTTAAAATATTAAAATAATATTACTTTCGAGTAAGTGGTTAAACATCCCCGGTTCGATCAAGGTATTTGTTCAAAATATCATATTACATTTTGTCCATGTTTCCCACCCCTAGTTGGCTACTGTACCTTGTCCACAGCCTATAAGGCTGTTTACAGATGAGTGCATAAAGAACTGTACCTTGTCCACAGCCTATAAGGCTGTTTACAGATGTGTGCATAAAGAACTGTACCTTGTTTACAGCCTATAAAGCTGTTTACAGATGCGTGCATAAAGAACTGTACCTTGTTTACAGCCTATAAGGCTGTTTACAGATGCGTGCATAAAGAACTGTACCTTGTCCACAGCAGACACCTTGGCCCCTTTATCCAACAGCAGCTCCACTACCTCTATGTTCCTCATCTTGGTGGCTTTGATAAGAGGCGTCTCTGCATCCTGAGATATTCGCGCACATGCACACACACACACACACACACACACACACACACACACACACACACACACACACACACACACACACACACACACACACACACACACACACACACACACACACACACACACACACACACACACACACACACACACACACACACACACACACACACACACACACACACACACACACACACACAAAAATGTAATATTATATGGGTGCTGTCCAGTCTCAAGTCAGTTTGCTGGGGGTTACTGTTAGTCAGTGAATATTATCAGAAAAATGTCCAATCTGTGAATAAATCCCTCGCCAATAAATGTCTTTACCAGTGTAAAGTGAGGGAATCTGACAGCTGCTGAAAGTTCATATTTTTAAGTAGCATGTGATGGGTCAAACTAGGGGGTTTTCATGATTCTGAATCCATTGCAAGTGTTACACAAAGAAAACGACCCATGGGCTAAAAACGTCCATAGCCGTCATCACAAATGATGTGATGACCTGGAGAAGAGGCTATGGCTAATTCATTGGTAAGGTTCTTGTACTATCCCCTGACTGTGTGTATGTGCTGCTCCACATGAAAGGGCTCAATGCCACCGTGTGTGTGCTTTCTCCCTGCTGTGAGTCTTACCCAGGGGTGGAAAATGTACTCACATTTCTTACTTGAGTAAAAAGTATCAATACTGCAATGTAGTTACAAGTAAAAGTCCTGAATTCAAAATTGACTTGAGTAAATGTACAAAAGTAAAAGGTACTTATTATGCAGAATGTCCCATCGCGAATGTATACAAAGCTTTTGAAAATAGCAGATCTACAAGCTCACAATGTGTCGCATTGCGACACATTGTGAGCTTGTAGATCGGCTATTTTCAAATGGCCAAAATGTAACTAAAGTTTTCAAATAATTGTAGTGGAGTAAAAGTACAATATTTGCGCTCTGAGATGTAGTGGAGTAGAAGTAAAAGTACCTAAATTGGAAATATTCAAAGTAAAAATATAAGTAAAAATACAGTAGTACAGTTCTTAAGTAAATGTACTTAGTTACTTTACCTTGGTGCAGCTCTCCGTGTCTGGGTTGCACTGCAGGATGTCTCTCACCATGGTGGCGTTGCCTTTCTCCACCGCCCAGTAGAGGGCAGTCTTTCCATCCTGATGCAGAGAAAAGGAGGCAAAAAGTGTTGTTCGACCCATAAATATAGACCGATTCACAGAGGGGTGCCCTGGGCGCGGCCATTACTGAGGTGTAATACATGGAGCAGGTGCTCTGTAGACCAGGTGTAGCTAATCAGTGCTGCTGCACTTAATGGTACACCTCAGTAATGGCCGCACCCAGGAAACCCTCTGTGAATCGGTCTATAGCAGTTTGTCCTCAAACCTTTTCATGAAATTGGCCCCATCTGAAAATATTTAGTTCCAGGGACCTCCCAGAAGCAAAGATTTGAGTTAAAAAAGCACGCTGGGGAAGAATACATATTGAAAGATTTGCACACGTTTTCACAACTTATGAGCTACTGTATGAGCTACTGTATCTGCTATTTTTCAACAGCTAAAGCGTAACATAATGGTTAAAAGTGGTTAAAAGCTAAAGTGACATACAGTAGGTGCGTTCAAGGTCTGAACTCTGAAGGGGTTAAATTAAATATGCTTTACTAAGTATGCAGTAGCTATTTACTTTTCTTTTCCTTTGAATATATTGTCTATTTACTTTTCCATTTACTGTACCGCTACCAGCATCTTATGATGCTATTCATTTCAGTACGGTATGAACATCAACTTGCAGAGGTAATGCAACGTGCTAAATGGGTTATGTTGTTATCACCGTTTTCATGAATTTTAAAGCATGCATTGATTTGAAATCTAGACAAAAATGGTTCCTGCCGAAAAGACTGATTTACTAAACTAAATACACATGTCCATGACTTATTAAACCGTGTCATGCAATTATGTTCACTCAACATTGACTCAATTATTCAGGTAAGTTTGGTAACATTTTAATAACTTTGGACAAAATGTAAACAAAGAACCTAGAAATGAAGACATTATAACCATGGTCTATGTTTACGAGCGATATGACCGAAGCCGTGATTAGTCAACGATATGCATATGTCTTTTAATATGTCTGTGTTCAACTTGTGGCCTTCGTTTTCATAAAACATTCTTGAACTCCAGATAGTAGACCACTGGTACTAACTCTACCAAAGGTTGAACACACTAAAAAACAAACGTATAAAAAAAAGATTGAGCTTTGGAGAGAGAGCCACGTACATGTAAAATGAGAGGAGCTTGGAGCCATGAATAACCCATTCTGTCTTCTACATCCTGACAGTTTTCTGAAAAAGCTATGTTTCTATGTCAGTCGTTCTTCGATTAAAAAATAAATAGCAGACCTACAAGCTCGTAGCGTGCCACTCGGTGGCGCGCTATGAGCTTGTAGATCTGCTATTTTTCAATAGCTAAAGCATAACATGATGCTAACACCAAAAGGGGTTCCGGCCCAAAATGTGATAAGACAGAGGAGAAGAGTGGGAAAGGGAGGCTCCTACCTGGCCTCTGACGTCAATGTCGGCGTATTTGTTCAGCAGGCCTCGGACTATCTCCACATGACCTCCCCTCACCGCCCCGATCAGCACCGTCTCCCCACTCTGATATGTCAACACCAACAAAGAGAGAAACAGAGAGAGGGGGGGGGGGGGGGGGGGAGAGAGAGAGAGAGAGAGAGAGAGAGAGAGAGAGAAAACATTCGATAATATTAACATTATAAGACTTATCTTACGCTCATGTTGCTATGAGCCCGTGGTGATATCACTCACCCCACTGGTGTAAAGTATCTAAGTACATTTATTTTTAGGGTACTTTTGCTTTACTGGAGTATTTCCAATTGTCAATACTTTTACTTCTACTCCATTACATTTCAGAGGAAAATTGTACTAGAGTAGAATCGTACTACTCTAAATATTGTATTTACTCCACTACAGTTATTTGAAACTTTTAGTTACTAGTGACTTTGTAGATATTTATTATTATTACAAAACCTACAGTACCCACTTCAACACTATTTTTACCGAAATGTAGTGCCGATCTACAAGCTCACAATGCGTCACGACGTATTGCTGCTGTTTTCAAAAGATTTTTTTATACATTTGAAAAGATGAAACGGGACAATCTGCATAGTATTGATGCCAATACTTTTGTACTTTTAAAGGACCACTTTTCAACGTATCTTCATATAATAGGTCCTCACTAATAATCATGATAAAATGACAAAAAAAAATCCTACTCAGTCTGTGTCTCATAGGAGGGCTGTGGGCAGTTCAGACTCAGAGACCCGTCCTCCAGTGACATCATCAATGTTTTTACAAACATTTTTAGATTTTTATTATCGGCTTCCATTTTCGCATTGCAACTTTTCAGGACTAGAAAGCCTGCAGTTTCTATTCGCTTGGATTCCCCATCGATGATGTAGAAAATAAATTGTGCCATTTTATCATGATTATTACTGAAGACCAATTATATGAAGATAGGTTGAAAAGTGGTCCTTTAACTCAAGTGCATTTTAAATTCCAGGGACTTTTACTTGTAAGGGAGCAGCAGTTCTTACATTGCAGTATTGACACTTTCACTTTTAGTAAAACAATTGAGCACTAAACTATCTCCCAGCAGTGTGCCTCACTCACCCGGTCAGGGATGTTGACGTAGGTCCCAGTACTAACTATCTCCCCCAGCAGTGTGCCTCACTCACCCAGTCAGGGATGTTGACGTAGGTCCCAGTACTAACTATCTCCCCCAGCAGTGTGCCTCACTCACCCTGTCAGGGATGTTGACGTAGGTCCCAGTACTAACTATCCCCCAGCAGTGTGCCTCACTCACCCGGTCAGGGATGTTGACGTAGGTCCCAGTACTAACTATCCCCCAGCAGTGTGCCTCACTCACCCGGTCAGGGATGTTGACGTAGGTCCCAGTACTAACTATCTCCCAGAGCAGTGTGCCTCACTCACCCGGTCAGGGATGTTGACGTAGGTCCCAGTACTAACTATCCCCCAGCAGTGTGCCTCACTCACCCGGTCAGGGATGTTGACGTAGGTCCCAGTACTAACTATCCCCCAGCAGTGTGCCTCACTCACCCGGTCAGGGATGTTGACGTAGGTCCCAGTACTAACTATCTCCCAGAGCAGTGTGCCTCACTCACCCAGTCAGGGAAGTTGACGTAGGTCCCAGTACTAACTATCTCCCAGAGCAGTGTGCCTCACTCACCCGGTCAGGGATGTTGACGTAGGTCCCGGCGTCCAGCAGGTCCTGGACGATCTCCGTGTGTCCCTCCTTGGCGGCGATGGCCAGCGCCGTGTTGCCGTCCTTGTCCGTCATGTTGACGTTGGTGTTCCTCTTCAGCAGCTCCCTGACCACCTCGCTGAAGCCGCCCTTCACCGCCACGATCAGCGCCGTCATGGAGTTCTGGGCGGACGGTGGACGGGAGAAATGTTTAAAACCGTTGAGACCAATGAGACAAATGTCTTCTAAATCACAACATGTTTCTATGTATGTGCTGCTCAAACCATTTCATTAGAGAAAGTAAAAGATGAGTGTAATTTGTTTTTCATTTGCTGCTTTCTTTCATTTGAGGGATTTTAGCTGTTTTTGACAGGGGGGCGGGGGCATTCGAGCATGGGGCTAAATATGTATTTCTTTACAAAATGTTATAGCGATTTTTTTTTATTATTATTTACTATAGTCCTACTAGACCCCAATAAATTACATCTGGCCACAAAAAAATCACAGGCTATACTGAATGTGTCAAACTGACATATCGAGCCTATGACACACAGTGTGGCTTCCCCCCAGTAGGCTACCTTCATATTCAGTAGATCCTGTGAACTTTTGTGGCCAGATGTAATTTCTTGGGGTCTAGTAGGACTATAGTAAAAGATTAAAAAAAAGAATCGCTATAAAATTATGTAAAGAAATACATATTTAGCCCCATGCTCGAATGCCCCAGCCCATCCTGTCAAAAACAGCTAAAATATCTAAAACGAAAAAAAGCAGCAAATGAAAAAAATTGAACACTCACTTTTACTTTCTCTAATAACATCCTAAAACATGAACCTTGGTTGAAAAAAACTAAAGTTGTCCTTTAAGAATTATATAGAATTGGCCGCCGACCCCCCCCCCCCATCTGAAAATATGTTGTTCCACAGGGACCCCTCCAGATGCAAAGACATGAGTTTAAACGTTCGCTGTGATATTTCACAGCGAACGTTATATATTCAAAGAGCACACATTTTCACGATTTTTCAAAGATAGCAGATTTACAAGCTCATAACGCGGCAATCGGTGCCACACAATAAGCTTGTAGATGTGCTATTTTTCAACAGCTAAAGTTTAAAATAATTGTTTAAGTGGTTAAAAGCTAAGGTGACACAGATGCAATCAGGGTCTCACCCCATGGGTTAACTGCTTCTACATTTGTCAAATCAATCAAATAAATAAAAAACCTGTATGAAAACTGGTAATGGTATTAAGAGAGCCTGTGCTCTACACTCAATATTGATATTATTTACACAGGACATATTCACACATCCACTGTGCTAGCTTTTGGACAGTAGCAAAGTTACCATGCATGAAGAAAAACATTCGTGAAGAATGTCAACGGCGACGATAACTAAACGATAATACATGCCAAGATATCGTTTAGTATATCACGGTATTTCAGGACAAGCCTAACTACTCACCGCCCCTTCCTGGTCCACGTCGGCTCCGTTGGCCAATAGGTGCATGACGCTGTCGTAATGGCCCTTCCTGGAGGCCCAGATCAACGGAGTGGTGCCATACTGGACACAGGAGAAAAAGAGTAGGTCATGACATCATATAGATCAATGGAGTGGTATAGCATACAGAGAAGAGTCAGTCATGACATGGATCAATAGAGTGGTATAGCATACAGAGAAGAGTCAGTCATGACATGGATCAATAGAGTGGAACCATACTAACAGAGAGAAGAGTCAGTCATGACATGGATCGATAGAGTGGAACCATACTAACAGAGAGAAGAGTCAGTCATGACATGGATCAATAGAGTGGAACCATACTAACAGAGAGAAGAGTCAGTCATGACATGGATCAATAGAGTGGAACCATACTAACAGAGAGAAGAGTCAGTCATGACATGGATCATTGGAGTGGTATAGCATACAGAGAAGAGTCAGTCATGACATGGATCAATAGAGTGGAACCATACTAACAGAGAGAAGAGTCAGTCATGACATGGATCATTGGAGTGGTACCATTGTGTAGTTTTATCCCATTTCTTTATATAAACATTTTCTTGCAATGTTTTCTATTACCTTTTTTGTATTGAGTGGTGTAATAGTGACCTCTTCTGGTAGTAGTGGTCACGCACAATGTATCGCTTCTGGTGTTTATTTGGCAATAATATATTTCTACTTTCTGGGAGAGTTAGACCCAAACGTATTGGTGCAATATGCAGATTTATTTAGGAGTTAAATGTTTAAATTAATGGTGTGGTCATTTTCATCCTGTGTCTATTGTTGGAGTGCATATTTGTTAATTTTAGGTGTGTTGCATCAGGTACTGTAGGCTCATTTGCGCATGCGTCGACTGGCCACGGTTCAGTTCGACAATCGACATTGTTGTTGACGGGTGAAGTTGAGCTGGTGAGTGACGAAATGTGATTATAATTGTTTATTTACTGGGCATATATCTACCATAAATGCTTCAGATATGTGTCGGATACAATCAAAGACAAGACAAAACCCTAGGCTTAGTTTTTAATTAATTGGCATCCGATTTAGCCCCTTCAAAGAGTTCTTTCAGGTATTAAATCGTTAATTGATTAGGTCAGCGGTGGCCGAACGGTTAGCGGAGCGGTCTTGATACCGGAAGGTCGCCAGTTCGAATCCCCGGACCGGCACGTTAAAATTACCACCACTGAAGTGCCCTTGAGCAAGGCATTGAACCCCTACCATGAAATGTTCTATGAGCAGGGCGTGGCTGTAAACAAGTCCTTGGCTTAGTCCCCTTTCCTGGGTAAACAAAGAACATTGCTTTGCTTTGCTTTGTCTGGTTTAAACGCAGCCCTTATGCGTGGGCCCTTACAGTGACTGAAATACTTAGTTACTAAGATCTTCAGACGAGAAAGCTTAGGATTGCAATGCACTTTATATTTGGTAGTGAAGACTACAGGACCACTTTAAAGGGACACTTCACCCTCTTTGCAAAAAAATATATGTTAATGACGTTTAGAAGCTTTAGAACTCTTTCCTGGGGGTCTTTATGTATGTAATATGTGGTTTTAGATATTTTAGATTGTAGCAGTGAGCCCAGTGTCTCTGATGTCATGGACACTGGGATCACTACCTTCCTGGACTACATGTTGTCTCAGTAAGACAGCCATCCCCCCTATCCACAAGGAGGAGCAGAGCACCAAATAATTATGGGATTTGTAGTCCAGGAAGGTAGTGAGCCCAGTGTCCATGACATCAGAGACACTGTGCTCACTGCTACAATCTAAAATAGCTAAAACCACATATTACACACATAAAGACCCCCAGGAAAGTGTTCTAAAGCTTCTAAACGTCAATTAACATATATTTTTTTGCAAAAAGGGTGAAGTGTCCCTTTAAGCACATGAACCCCAGGGTCTCTATTCTGGAGCAGCTGTGCTATAATAGGCAAACAGGCTGCCAATTAAAAATAGGTGTACATACAGTAGGGGCACCGATGGCCTAGCAGTTAAGGCGCATATACCACATATAGGCTCTAATGCAGCCTGACAGACAGCGAGTCACGAGTTCGACTACTGGGCCCTGACGACCTTTGCTGCGTGTCACTCCCCGTCTCTCTCTATTTCCTATTTGTCTCTACTGTACTATACAAAATAAAAGGAAGAAAAGCCCCGGAAACAATAATAGGTGACATCGAAGATCTATAAGCTCACAACACGCTGGTAGATTGGCTATAATCTCATAGAAGAGATTTGGTGTACAGTGAAAGAATGAGGGGTTTCAGCGTCATGGAGGTCTCGGGTCAACAAAGTATGTTCTTTAACCTATTTTGACCTGAGATCAGATTAAAAAAATGTCTTCTACATCCTGAAAGCTTTCTGAAAAAGCTATGTTTCTATGTCAGTGGTTCTTCGATTAAAAAGAAATAGCAGACCTACAAGCTCAACAAGTGGCTATGAGCTTGTAGATCTGCTATTTTTCAATAGCTAAAGTATAACATAATGCTGTTAAACTAAGGAGGCTTAGTTAAAACACCAAAAGGGGTTCCCGCCTAGAATGGGTTAATATAAGGATTTGGTGCAGGTGTGTCCACACTGTTTTTGACCTGAGCGCTACTTTCAAAATGACCAGCTCAACAAGTGGCAGATGTTTTTAATTTTTTTATTAAAATGATATATTTGTAGGTGTATGCCATGTGGTCCTACCTGCACAGCCTTTGTGATGTACTGGTAGATCACAATCTACCTTTTGGGCACCCTTGATTTAGTGTTTAATAGTGTTTAAAATTACACTCACAGAGTTAACGCAGGTCGTTTTACTGCGTTGACCGAGTGAACTTTTACATACACATCATTACTCATGGCATCCTCTGTGGTCGCCACGTGGTGGTTAGGTTACCTTATCCGAGCAGTTGACCTTGGCGCCGTGCTGTAACAGGAGGTGGACGATCTCACCGTGGCCTCGACCGGCCGCCCAGATAATGGGGTAGACGCTGTACTGTTGGGATAAATAAAGGAGAGGAGCTGCAGTCACACCGGCCATAACTAATGACTCTGTCAAGACCCGTGCCTTAAGCCATTTTGGACTGAGGTCGATTAAAAAAAAAGGCTTCTAAATCATCTAATCTAATCTAATCAAACATTTTTCTGAAAAACCCATGTTTCTATGTCAGCGGTGCTCACCCTTTTTCATGTCAAGGACCCCCAGAATTATCTCTACTGGGCCACGGACCCCCATCTCAAAATATGTAGTTCCAGGGACCCCCCAGAAGCCAATATTTTAGTTCAAAATGTTCGCTCTGAAATATATATTCAATGATTTGCACCACATTTGAAAGATTTTTCTAAAATAGCAGATCTACAAGCTCGTAGCGCGCCACTCGGTGGCGCGCTATGAGCTTGTAGATCTGCTATTTTTCAATAGCTAAAGCATAACGTAATGCTAACACCAAAAGGGGTTCCCGCCCAGAATGGGTTAAGCCACCTCGAACTGCTACATCAGCAGATGATGGGTTAAAGAACAGGGTTACCGACACGTTCACTTTTTTCCTCCCGTGAAAACAGCCCCCAACAGCTGGCACTGAACCGGCGGGCCCGGTATCGTTTTCTATGTGTCCAGATAAACTAAATACTAGGGTCTTAAAATGTAAGAGATTATGACAAGATAATAATGGTGGAATGGACAGATTTTGTGTCCCAGTACCTGTCCAGTGATGTTGGGGTTGGCTCCTTTCTCCAGCAGCAGCTGTGCCACGTCTGTCCGGCCCTTATAGGATGCCCACATGAGAGCACTCCAGCCTCCCTAAATACAGGAGACACGTACAGTAACATAGGCTCAGCATTTATACAGGAGGACACACGTACAGTAACATAGTAACATATATACAGGAGGAGATACGTACAGTAACATAGGCTCAGCATTTATAGAAAGTAGGGCTGTGAATCTTTGGGAGTCCCACAATTAGATTCCGATTCTTGGGGTCACGATTCGATTCAAAAGCTTCTTTTTTTTTCAGATTCAAAACGATTTTCCATTCAAAATGATTCTCGATTCAATACATAAGATTTCATCACAATCTACTCCAGTCTTGAACTGACGTGACTACAGTAACTTGAAAATGACTGAAGACATGATGTTTACTGTGATTAGGGGGAGCATACATTTCATATCACAAACACCATGTAGTGAAAACTCCTGTAACAATAACCAGAAAAAAAGGAAATTATGAATCGATTTTGAATCGTTCATAACGGAATCCCAATTCTAATTCGAATCGACACCCTAATAGAAAGTATCTGAAGATTTGACAGGGAACAAAATACGCTAATATACTGCTTTTTTCACCATAAAGTAATTCCCCACGCTTCCTTCAATAGGTAAAAAAGTAATTAAAATAAAAAAAGCAACAGCAGACGTTGTGGTAGGAGGAAAACGTGGTATTTTAGGATTGGTGTGACACACTTTCCAGTGAGTGAACACGGTATCACACCGTGGCTGGTTATAATCCTACGCTGGTGTCATTATGGGCTCACAGGCTTTGACCGTTACAGCTGAGCTTAGACACACCCTGGCCTGCTCTCCCATGACTCATCCAGTCACCACCCGACCCCAGTCATGCTCATCCAGTCCTGGAGGAACCTGCCCGCCATGTAGGGTAACAAGGTCCACTCTAAACCAGGAATGCATGCATTTAACCCATTTTGACCTGAGATCAGATTCTAAAAATGTCTTCTACATCCTGACAGTTTTCTGAAAAAGCTATGTTTCTATGTCAGTCGTTTTTCGGTTTTTCAAAAATAGCAGAGCTACAAGCTTGTAGATCTGCTATTCTTCAATAGCTAAAGCATAACATAACACCAAAAGGGGTTCCCAAAATGGGTTAAAGCCAATATGCTGGAAGTAATCCAAATAAATAATCTCAGGATAGGAAGATAGTGTGCCTTTTTCCATGATACAGAGAGTGGCTTACTGCACTCATAAAACCCACCTCACAGAGCACAATACAAAGCAGATTGACCCTGCATCAATGGGGAAATGCCATGTTGTATAGTTCGTTGCTTTCGGGAGGAAACCACCCAACTCCATTTTTAGTTTTTTACTAAAATCAGTGCTATTGAACACCCTTTACGTCTGTGTGTTGGTTGAACCTTTTGGAGTTAGGTGGTTTCTTCCCGACAGCAGAGACATTGTCATCGTGTTGCACATGAATGAATGAATGAATGAATGAATGAATGAATGAATGAATGAGTGAGTGAGTGAATGAATGAATGAATGAATGAATGAATGAATGAATGAATGAATGAATGAGTGAATGAATGAATGAATGAATGAGTGAATGAATGAGTGAATGAATGAATGAATGAGTGAATGAATGAATGAATGAATGAATGAGTGAATGAATGAATGAATGAGTGAATGAATGAATGAATGAATGAATGAATGAATGAGTGAATGAGTGACTATGAAGGGCTGTGTGGGCTATGACAGGTCCACATCCTGCTGCATCACAGACGCATGTGCTGTAGTTAGTAAGACAAGCAGAGCTCAGTAAATGGAATTACGACAGCAGAGGAAGCGTCACACTAAGGGCTAATGTAATTTTATGTCCATTTCTGGGGCGAATGAATCATTCACTTCTGTTCGGCCCGCAGAGTCAACCGGCATCAAACAGGACAGGAGCTCGTGGCATTGAAGGAGGCCCATAATAAATAAGCAATAAGGCTGCACGATAAAACGGGGGGGCGACTTGCTGCTACAAGTTGTGTTCTGCCAGCTAAGCAAACTGCCGTTTAACCCATTTTGACCTGAGATCAGATTCTAAAAATGTCTTCTACATCCTGACAGACGATTTTTCAAAAATAGCAGACCTACAAGCTCGTAGCGCGCCACTCGGTGGCGCGCTATGAGCTTGTAGATCTGCTATTTTTCAATAGCTAAAGCGCAACATAACGCTAACACCAAAAGGGGTTCCCGCCCAAAATGGGTTAAATCTCTAAAGTTACAGGAGGTTTAACTTCAGGCTGCAAAAAAAAATAAAAACCCCAATCATGTCAGCATTTAATTCAGCATCGCTTTAGTTTTTTTTCTTACATAGCGCTTTTATCATCCATTTCTTTGCTGACTGTATCGCACCACATTTTCGCACCTAAATCCCCACTCTGTTTTTCATCTTCTCCCTCAACGCCCAGGGAAATGGCAGACAATGAGTCATCGAGTACAGAGTGAAAACCCTAAGTACAGTCGGGTCCCATGGCTCCTTGTCTCCAGCTACTGCTTTCTCACTCTCTTTCCCGCGTAATTGCGTGACTTTTGCATTTTACACTCTCTCTTCTCACTTTGGATCCCCACTCCCTTTTGCCAGGGCCCTTTCGCAGTGGCGGAAAGTAACTAAGTACATTTACTTAATGTAACATTTTTGAGGCATTTGTACTTTAGGCCTACTTGAGTATTTCCAAATTTCCAATGCTTTTACTTTTACTCCACTACATCTCAAGAGGCAAATATTGCACTTTTACTCCACTACATTTATTTGAAAACTTTAGTTACTAGTTACGTTGATCATTATCTCAAAACACACATTTCGGGCCATTTGAAAAATAGCCGATCTACAAGCTCCCAATGCGTCGCGACGCAACGGAGTATTTTCTAAATATATAAACAGTATTGATACTTTTACCTTAACCCATTTTGGGTGGGAACCCCTTTTGGTGTTAGCATCATGTCATGCTTTAGCTATTGAAAAATAGCAGATCTACAAGCTCATAGCGCGCCACCGAGTGGCGCGCTATGAGCTTGTAGGTCTGCTATTTTTGAAAAATCGAAGAACGACTGACATAGAAACATAGCTTTTTCTGAAAACTGTCAGGATGTAGAAGACATTTTTAGAATCTGATCTCAGGTCAGAATCGGTTAAGTAAAACAACTACATTTTCCACCACTGCCCCCCTTTTCGTCCTCTCTCTCACCATGTCTCTGTGTTCCAGGTTGGCATTGTTGTCCAGCAGCTCCTGCACCACCTCGATGTGTCCCTCCTTGGCTGCAGAGATCAGCGCCGTCCAACAGTCCTGCGCGCGCACACACACACACACACACACACACACACACACACACACACACACACACACACACACACACACACACACACACACACACACACACACACACACAACGGATTACCACCATGGGATCACCGTCCCGCGATCGGATCTCCTACTCCGGTCGGACGTTGGGGGCGAGAAGCCGCGCCGAACGAGGACGGTATACCTACCAACTTGTCATACCAGGTGCTCATGGGAGCGGGACGGGAGGCACAGACGAGAGGTGTGAGACGAGAGAGAGAGAGAGAGATGGAGAGAGTAGGAGCGACTGTGTGCTGCTCGGTTTTGTCGACCTGTGTCTCCCTCGACGGACAACACAACTAGTGCAACGCGGTGAGTGTGAGTGCTGCGTAATGGCGGGTTACTCGTGCGCGAGGTTGTAATGAGAGGTGTGGCGCCGTGGGCGTGTATATGTGCGAACGCACAATTTTGGGGATGGGGGGGGGGGGGGGGGGGGCGTTGTTATGGCTCATGATGGCTCATAATGGCCATGTAGTAAAGCCACACTGTGGTGAGTTCAGCACCAGATGGAGCACGGAGGCCAAGAGGTCAGCAGAGTGTTCTGTGTGGAGAATGACTGTGGCTGAGGTGACCGCGGTGTTTGCGTTCCTCCTGTACCTGCAGTGTCCTACACAGCGCCGCTTCCCTAACCATGGGTCGGGACACATTTTTGGGTCACAGACACGTTTTCATGTGTCCCTTTATTTGTATTTGTTTCAATTTGTTTTTAATTATCATTTCCAAAATGTTTTTAAAAGAAAGTGCCACAATTTTTGTATTTTTCATGTGTCTATGAGGTGACAGTACTTCATTAGACACCCTGGAGTCGTTTTTATGTGCAATGGTGTATAGAGCGTCGCAGTCCTGCCCCCTTTCATGACGACGCCAGGTCCAGGAAATAGTTCCCAATGCATTTTCCTCATAGACATTTCAAAACATATTTATTTAAAGACCTTATAAGCGTCGTACAAATCCAACTCTTGTCGTGACAAATCATGACAACAAGAACAATATTTTGGACCAAACAAATAATTACAAAGAAGAAGAACAAAAAAAGTGTTGTAACCTGCTGTTTTTCTTCTTCTTTCTAATTATTTGTTCAGCCCGAAAAATTGATTTGTCACGACAAGAGTTGGCTTTGTCCGCGGCGTAAACATCTTTAAATAAATACTTTCTGAAAAGTCTATGAGGAAAATGAATGGGGATTTATTTTCCGGGTCTCTCTTGTATTTAGGGTTTCTTCCTGGAGGCTGAACCCTTGACAGTCAAATGGGCCAATGAAATAAACAGTAATATAGTGACATCACATTATCAGCCCCTCCCCTAACCCCTCCCCCTTTATCATACAACTAAAGCTGTGGGTGCGGCTTCAGTTCAGGTGGATCACCACCCATCGTGGCTAACCAGGCATACTTAATGAACTGGTGGGCGTGCCCACATAAAAACAACATTTTAACAAATACTGTACACTTTTTGGTAAAAAAACTATACCTCCTTATATAACAACAAGACCTGATGATCATGTTTTAGGGTGGGAAAAAAAATCACGGCACTCCATCTTTAAGGAATAGTTTGGGTCACGGGAAAACGTCTAAAAAAATGTTTTGGGTCTTGATCGAATACGCATGTGTGTGTACTGTGTGTGTGTTTACCACATTGTCCAGGTCAGAGAGGCGTGCACGTGTGTGTGTGTGTGTGTGTGTGTGTGTGTGTGTGTGTGTGTGTGTGTGTTTACCACATCGTCCAGGTTAACGTTGGCGCCCCTCCTAACGAGCTCCTGGACGATCTCCAGGTGGCCTTGTTCTGCCGCTGCCATAAGAGGGGTCTGTCCATTCTGAAAGAGTCAAAACAGACAGCGGTTTACACCATAAGAGGGGTCTGTCCATTCTGAAAGAGTCAAAACAGACAGCGGTTTACACCATAAGAGGGGTCTGTCCATTCTGAAAGAGTCAAAACAGACAGCGGTTTACACCATAAGAGGGGTCTGTCCATTCTGAAAGAGTCAAAACAGATAGAGGTTTACACCATAAGAGGGGTCTGTCCATTCTGAAAGAGTCAAAACAGACAGCGGTTTACACCATAAGAGGGGTCTGTCCATTCTGAAAGAGTCAAAACAGACAGCGGTTTACACCATAAGAGGGGTCTGTCCATTCTGAAAGAGTCAAAACAGACAGCGGTTTACACCATAAGAGGGGTCTGTCCATTCTGAAAGAGTCAAAACAGACAGCGGTTTACACCATAAGAGGGGTCTGTCCATTCTGAAAGAGTCAAAAACAGACAGCGGTTTACACCATAAGAGGGGTCTGTCCATTCTGAAAGAGTCAAAACAGACAGCGGTTTACACCATAAGAGGGGTCTGTCCATTATGAAAGAGTCAAAAACAGACAGCGGTTTACACCATAAGAGGGGTCTGTCCATTCTGAGAGAGTCAAAACAGATAGAGGTTTACACAATAAGAGGGGTCTGTCCATTCTGAAAGAGTCAAAACAGATAGAGGTTTACACCATAAGAGGGGTCTGTCCATTATGAAAGAGTCAAAACAGACAGCGGTTTACACCATAAGAGGGGTCTGTCCATTCTGAAAGAGTCAAAACAGATAGAGGTTTACACCATAAGAGGGGTCTGTCCATTCTGAGAGAGCCAACCCCCCCCCCCCCCCCCCCCCCGTCCAAATATTGCCCCCTCCAAATAAAACAGCCAGGGCTATTATTTGCCATTTCTTCAATTGGTATTTGGCACAATTAATCGAAAAAAGATTGATAATTTAGATTCAGACACCTACTGTATGCAATCTCATTTTGTGAAGAATCGTGCAGCACTATGGCTGTCCAATTCATTTCAGTTACTCATATGTTTTTGTTTAGGATTTTTGAATAAATATTTTCACGGAAAGAATCGTGTGAGAATCGTGGTCTCAATTCTTGTGGAGGAAAATCGAGATTCACATTTGAGCAAGAATCGTGGAGCACTACTAATTGGAATTGTAACCAAATAATGGCCTGGTACAGTCCAGTGCAAAAATAAATAAAAGCCTGCTGCAAATAGCCGCCCGGTTCCTTTCAACCCATTTAGACCCGAGGCCGATTCTAAAAACGCCTCCTATAACCTAACCTACGGTTTTCAGAAAACCTTCAAATTCTTACAAAATAAATAAAATCACACCCGTGTGAAGTGAGTGTTGCAACTACGTGTGGGGATTCCCGGGGGGGGGGGGGGGTTCCAGACCCACAGGAACACACCCAGGGTGCCGGCCCGGTTCCGGCGAGCCGCCCCGCGTACGAAACGGTAGAGAAATGACAGAGTTACCATGTGGGGGTCCCCAGGGGTGGGGGGCGGGTTCCAGAGCCCCAGGAACGCGCCCAGGGGGCCGGGCCGGTTCCGGCGTGCCGCCCGGCACCCGAAACGGTTGAGAAATGACAGAGTTACCGTGTGGCGGTCCCTCTACTGTACAGTACAGTACTGTACTGGCAAACCCGAAAGCATCATATATACAGTTAATACGTGCGTGTGTGTTTGTGTGTGCGTTAGGTTGCGCACAGGTGGTGAAAAACAACCATGCTGTTTTCGTGCTCATACCCACCCAGCCAGCCAGCCAGCCAGCCAGCCAGCCAGCTACCCACACACATAGCTCCGTAAGGGAGTGGTTGCACCACTCAAAAATACAAAAGTACACAGAGGTGTACGTGACACAGAGGGCGCAGCCGGCATTAAAGGTAAAACATCGTATAGGTAGCGGTGTAGAACCAGGTCGGCCCGGGGGTTAAACGACCGGAGTCCAAAACGATTTGACGTATTAAACGCCCAGGCTACAATTTGGAAATAAACGAGTAGTCTGTTGAGAGACACTAAAGGATAATGACAATCAAACGCCTAAGCAGAAATGTGGTTGTTAGAGCAAAGGTGGATTAGGTCACTTCAATGTCATCTCAGTTGTCATGTTAAACAAACATCTAATTCTAACAACACGTTTTAACATTCATCGGTTGTAGTATCCGTCCACTTTGCAAAACCTTTAACTCGTGACACAGCAGCATAATAACATTATATATTACATTGTTAAATGTACACAAATTATATACACACACGCACGCACGCAGCCAAATTAATCCTACACATCACTCTCTGAATTCTTGACTGCATCTAAATGGGCTCAATTGCCGTAAGAGAAATAAGGAGTGCATGAGTTCAGCAAAGAAAGAGTTCCAAACAAAGAAAAGGACATTTTCACTCAGAGACGTCACACACAGAAATCGGTAACACTCGCATCCCATGTGTAAAATGCTACCTCATTATTATTATTATTTATAAAAAAAATCTTTTCATGTAAAGAAAAATAGCTAAAATCATTAAAACAAAAGAAAGCAGCAAATGAATAAAAAGTGACACTCATCTTTTTCTTCTAAATCCTGACGGTTTTCTGAAAAACTTATGTCAGCAGTTCTCAAACTATGTCACGGACCCACAGAATTATCTATAATTGGCCACGGACTCCCATCTGAAAATATGTTTTTCCAGGGACCCCCCCCCCCCCCCCCCCCCATGAGCAAAGATTTGAGTTAAAAACGTTCGCTCTGAAAGAATATATATTCAAAGATTTGCACCACATTTTCATGATTTTTAAAAAAAATAGCAGATCTACAAGCTCGTAGCGCAGCACCAACACCAAACAGGGTCCCCCGTCATGAATGGGTTAAGTAATAAGTACAGTACTTAACCCATTTTGGGTGGGAACGCCTTTTGGTGTTAGCATTATGTTATGCTTTAGCTATTGAAAAATAGCAGATCTACAAGCTCATAGCGTGCCACCGAGTGGCACGCTACGAGCTTGTAGGTCTGCTATTTTTGAAAAATCGAAGAACGACTGACATAGAAACATAACTTTTTCAGAAAACTGTCATTTTCAAACAGACATTTTTTAGAATCTGATCTCAGGTCAAAATGGGTTTTAACTAAGTAAAAGAAAAGTATGGCGGTGTGTAGCGATGTCGCTGACTTACGTCGCTCCTGCTGTCCACCTCCTTGTACATGTCCAGGTGGGCTTTGACGGCGCTCAGGTTCTCCTCCTCCACAAAGCTGAACAGATTCTGGGTGGCCAGAGTGGTCATCTTGAGCGAGGTGGTGGTGTCCATGGCTGACGGCTAGCCCAGCGTCGCACCACTCTGTGGGGGTGGGGTCGGGCGGGCGGTGGGGGAGACAGGAGAGAGGAGAGATAAGCCGGTGTATTACACCCTATAGATTTGAGAAGGCAAAGCTTGCGCTTCACAAAGTGAGGTTCACATTGGTAACTAACATTAAGAGACTCTGAAGAGAATTGGTGGTGGTCATTAAAAGTAAGTTCTTTATTTATTAAATCACGGCTATAGAGCGTTTGTTCACCAACAGGGGTCTCCCAATCTGTCTCCAGATCTTTATTAAATAGATTTTTTTCAGGTTGGGTATCCCTAAATCAGGAGAAAGACCTCATGCAGGATAAGCACGTGAAATTGTAAGTGATTGAACAAAAAAAAGATGAACAGACAACATTGGAACAGACAGCACAATTACATTAAGCTGATGATAATAACTCTTTGTTATTATCAGTTCTGTGATTGGATGAAAGTGGTATGCTGCTGACATATATGCTGTTTTATGTTTAAAGAGCTGGACAAAATGGGGAGACCCTTTACTGAACTCTATATAGCAATGATTACTTTAGTTTTTTTTTTTTTTTTTCCTCTATTATTTATTATTTATTTTTACATACCGTGCACACCCATTTTTGTATGTATACCGGTATATATTTTTTTCTTCTTTGTACATACAGTATACAAAATATACACACACAAAAAAGGGGTATATAATATACAGTTTAATAGGAATATATCCTTTGTAGAGAATCTAAGCTAAAACAATGAGTAATAAGAGGTTGTGTGCACCGCGCATTTGTGAGTCAGAAGAATGTTTTACATTCCATAGTAAATAATATTTTTGTTGCAACTGGCCTTGGCAATGGACATATTCAGGGCTAATTGAGGCCACGGCCACATGATACTAGTGTGTAATAATCCCACGCTGTCTCTGCCAACTCATGCATGGAAATGAGAAGTGAAACTTCTCCACTCACTACCAGTACTAAGCAGTCACAATGTTCTGCTTAAGATACGGAGCAGAGCCAGTTAGTTACATACCTCCACGAAGCCAAACAATAAGCCTCAAACTTTGACCCCCTTTGAAAAGACGAGTTAGCTAATTGGTGTGCTCGGCTGTGCACTCCAATTATCTCCAGACATAGCCTACTTTCTTCTGCCAATCTCTCCAGACTTTCAAATTGGGACTCGGTAGATCTCATGTAGTCTATTAGGCAAAACCGGAGCAGAGCTTTGTCTTTTTAATGGCTCGGTGCTTTGATGCAAGGAACAGTAGCCATTTGAACAGATATAAATGGTTGGCCTTAATCTGATTAATCAATAAAATCCACAGAAACAAACAAACAAGCATTTCGTCAAACTTTATGTAAAGTCGGGTCTATTAATGCATTATAAATCACATATATAATGCATTTGTAAGGCTTCATAACACTGTATACATCTTTATAATTATGTATAACATAACAATATATAACAAGGTTTATGAATTATTATAAGTGCTGGTCAGTGGTCATAAATGCATTGTAAGCTCAGCAGAACAGCACATTATAACTGCCAGGCAACACTTCACTTAAAGGTTGGGTCTGTAATGCATTGCTATTATTTATAATGCATCATAATCCACTTCTACAGCTTCATAACACTTGTTATAAATGTTTATTATCATGCATAGCAATAGCAAAGACACTTGATAATAATGGACTATCTTATGGTGGTTATAATGTGCTGTTCTGCGGTCACGGAGCTTATAATGCATTATTTATGACTGGCACTTATAACACTTATAAACTTGTTATAAATTGTGCATAATTATAAACAATTATAACAAGTGTTTATAAGAGCATTATAGTAGTGTCTTATAAGAGCATTATAATATATTATAGCAGGGGTGGGTGATATTGGAAAGATATAATATCACAATCTTTTTTTCAAGCAGTATCACCATACACAATTATCAAGATATTATTTAATGCGTTAATGGTTATTTTTCAAGTTACTTCAAATACAACCACCTACAAGGTAACAAGAACTAAAAGAAAAAGGAGTAACAGACCATTTAGACCAAAATAGAACAAAACCGTCCTTCTACAGAAGTGTAGATTAAGGTATAGAACTGCATTGAATGAATCATAGAATGTGCATTCACTGTATTACAATATATACGTAACGAACAATATCTCTGAAAACAAAAGGCATATCCTGACGTGGAGACATTGTATCGTCTCGACGATATATTATTTATCGCCATATTGCCCAACCCCTAATTATAAGTGTGATTAAAATGCATTATATAGACTAGACTGAAGACTCAACCTTTAGTAAGTGTTACCACTTTTGTATGTGTAGGTTGAGTAGATATACTCAATATATATATATATATATATATATATATATATATAATTATATATATTATTATTATATATATTTTTTTAAATATTATCAGCAGTAGGCCGGCTCTGGCTTAGCATAGGCTTTAGGCCGGGTGTTTTAAGCCATTCTGACCTGAGATCAGATTCATACGAGGTTTCCGCCGGACACACACTGGTCTGATGAACCCATTCTGACCTGAGATCAGATTCTAAAAATGTCAGTCGCTCTTCGATTTTTCAAAAATAGCAGACCTACAAGCTCGTATCGCGCCACTCGGTGGCGCGATATGAGCTTGTAGATCTGCTATTTTTAAATAGCTAAAGCATAACATGATGCTGACACCAAAATGGGTGCCCGGTCAGAATGGGTTAAGGAGGCTGCCTTTTACACTTTCCCTGCCCACTGGCTACATTTCCCCAGCTTGCCATGGAATAGGCTATGTGCTGAACTGAACACAAGTAGGCCCCAAGATTCACTTAAGAGTTTTGATTCCCACAATAACATGTGATATTAAGCGGCCACCAGCCCACCACCACAACTCAAAACCAAAAGGGACAAAAGAAAGCCCTCTCATCTCCCGTGGTGGTCTTTCCTGTTGCTTAGGATTCAGAAAATCAATAAAAAACCCATTAATGATTCATCATGTTAAGCTCATCCATCATTATAGACCAGTTTCCTGCCATGGCACGTCCATCTAATAAGGCATAGCCTGGCTACAACAATCACTTAAACTAAGATGTTGGGTTTAATACTAAGGACTGATATATATATAAAGTATGTTTAATATAATGGAACAGCATAGCACTGGCACAAGTATTTCAATGAAGATTATTTAGTGGGAGGGTTAGCCATGAGTCGAGTCAAGCTTGAACCCACATTTAAGATTAAATATTATTTTTGTTACATCATCCCATATAGTCTACACTAGGCACACAAGAGTTTTCAGCTCCTCAACATTGTAGCAAGAAAACAGCTTAGCAATAAAGTAACAATAGTAATTTTAAAAAGAATCCTATATGACTTAACCCATTCTGACCGGGCACCCATTTTGGTGTTGGCATCATGTTATGCTTTAGCTATTGAAAAATAGCAGATCTACAAGCTCATAGCGCGCCACCTTGTGGCGCTACGAGCTTGTAGGTCTGCTATTTTTGAAAAATCGAAGAACGACTGACATTTTTAGAATCTGATCTCAGGTCAGAATGGGTTAATCAGACCAGTGTGTGTCCAGTGGAAACCTCGTATGAATCTGATCTCAGGTCAGAATGGGTTAAACAAGTAACAAGTAAGCTATATTTGTAACTGAAATCCAAGCCTATAGTAAGATAAATGTTTGGCCTTCACTGATCTGAGAGAAAAAAAACATTGTGTTCAATCAAATTCAGAATCCTGTCAGTACAATGCATATCAATGGACTACATGGTGCTGTCCAGTGTCAGTACAATGCATATCAATGGGCTACATGGTGCTGTCCAGTGTCAGTCACTGAAGTGTACAAGTGATGAAAAGCCTTTGTTTACAGTAGAGGGCCTGACACACCCTCCTCTTTCCTCAGTACCACTCCCAGAGTCCCAGCACAATAGATGGACAATGACATCAGACAAGCACGCACCAGGCAATATCAATACACTTTGAGGTTTCTCTTGGCTGAGGGTTGATCGGGTACAAACTCTAAAAAAATAAAAAGCACCCAGCAGCCACACAAGAAAAAGGATGAAAATACCATAAAGAATTAAGTAGGTTAAACACAAATGTCTTACCTTGGTGTGGGTGAAATTTAATATGTAACACTGAATGGCAGAGCGGTTTCTATCCCTTGCTCCTTGTAACACTGAATATCAACAAGCAGTGCTTGGCTCAGGCTCAGCATCCCCCCTGCCCTGACTAGGGGCTGAATATTAGATGAGGGGGCCGGGCTACGCCCCATTTCGCCCCCAACACAATAGAAACACACTCAGACTAGATTATTACCGTTCATCATCACATTCTCTGGCAGAGCATCATCTGCTCTGGCAGGAGATCAATGAATAAAGGCAAAAGAGGTGAGGCAATTATGCTGGACTACATAATGAATACAAAACATTAGGCCAAACCTTATTCATCCACAGCTTGATATTCAATCAGTAGGCCTACTACCCCATCAGATAAAAATACTGTATGGTTCTCAGTGGGGGAAAAAACAAAACAAAAAGGTGTGGGATATCTTTCCAGAGATATAGATCAACCCCTAGTCAGTTGTCCCTAAGCTTATCTAGATCCAAATGTGGGTAGTGTGAATTTATAGTAGGCAACGTGTCATGAATATGTCCTCTAAATGTACCCAGTCAGCTCTTTATAGCGTGTCATGTGCATTCTGAATCGGCTGAGGACTCAGTCAGTGCCGTCATGGGACGTGTTGCTCACAACAATAACATCTTATTTGATTTCCCACTGTGAGCCAGAGGCTGGCCGAGGGAACAGGGGACTGCGTGCTTGACAACAAGTGTGCTTTCCTCTTCTACAGAAACCACAAACTTATCCACAACTCGACAACTGTATAAACCAACTGGCCTGGAATACAGCTGAATACAGTGCATACAGATTCATTACACAGTTAAGATATATTTCTCTTTCGGAGACGTTGACGTGCAAAACAATAACATCTGGGTCGGGTCGCTCGTTCACAATTCCCCCACACACACACACACAGGCAAATCACATGGGACTATTTCGAAAGTGTGTATGATTTAACAACAAAAACGACGCTTTATTTCACTTTTCCCCCTTCCCGATACACACACACAAGCATTCGATTCCATTGCGTCATGTTAAAGCGCTTTGCTGTGTTGTCACACTACTCAATACTAGTAGGAACAGAAGCGAGCTGTGAAATTAGCCAGCCGAAGAAGGCAGCCGCTGAGCCGACCCGGCTATGCTAACGCTAGCAACAGTCTGTTGTTAGGTGAGTCATGTTGAAGTACCTTTTCAAAGTGCAGTGTGATGTTCACTGGAGTCCTCCAAAACTGTCCAGGCTGGACCACTTGACACCGTTATATCTGAATTACAGTGCGCGGGGAGGAATACGTTCACGATCTGTATATCTGGAGTTACTTTTTTAAGTTACATTGTTACTTCTGTGCTTACTGTATAACCAGTTCCCCTATCCCCAGCTGCTGTTTACTCTAGTCTACCGCCAGACCGTCACCACAGCCCAATGTGGCTCCACCTACCTACCCCCCTACCCATGGTTATTGGTTAGTTCATGGCTACTATCAGTCTGTCAATCAGGAGTGGAGTGGAGTACTAAATACTAATGCTGCATCAGTGTGTGATGATCTCTCTCATATATATATTATATATATATAACATTCTAATTATTATATTATATTACTAATGATATACTATTGTAAAGAAGTACAGTATAGGCCTATATTCATTGGCTATTTTATTTGCTATAGTGAACAAGCCAGGATAGCACATTTTACAGTTGGTTTGATAAGAAGGAAAATTCTAACTGAGGGATCTGAAAGGCATAAAAATACAGTACAAATTTCCTCCACATGGTTAAAATGTCTCAAATATGCACTGCACTATATTTCTATCTACAGCAGAGAAAAGCTCATGCACACTGATTCTCACTTATAAAAACATTGTAGCCTATTAAGAAATAAAATACTTTCTTAAGATATCTGACGACAGGTATGTTTCTTTAATCGCAACTGAGGTAATGATTGGAGTTCTTTCACACATTGTACAGGGGCATGTAGGAAAAGCTGGGTGTCATTTGGGAAATTAGGAGTAGGACAGAAAATATGGGGTCGTCTTCCCGTAAATATTAGTTTTTTTATTGGTTAGGAATCAGGATGCCTCTCGGGTGTCTCCCTAGGGAGGTCCTCGAGGCACGTCCCACTGGAAGGAGACCCCGGGGCAGACCAAGGCGCAGTTGAAGGAAACACATCGACTGGCCTTGGAACGTCTCGGGATCCCCCAGGAGGAAGTCACTAGTGTTGCTTTGGAGAGGGAAGTCGGGATCAGCACTCTGCTGGTGGAGCTGTTGCCCCCCGACCCCCGACTACGGATAAACGGTTGAAGATGGATGGATGGCCATATCATATTGTGATATTTGGCTTATTTCTCTTGCAAGATTTGGCTTGTTTTTGGAGGTGAGTTTGTCTTATTCCTCTGACAAGAGTTGGCAACACTGTCAACTAGTGTTGCAGATGCAGTTAGTAGTGTAGCAAGCAACTCTGACAATAGTACAGTATTACTGCAGACAGCTACCATTTGGATAGATGCACCATGATTCGATACACCACCAAGATACCCATGTACCTGTCTAAATACTTCCTTAATGTAAACGAAGTCCACACCCACAACACCAGAGGGAGTGCAACAAACCATGTACAACCCAGATTCGGCACAAACAAGGGACTAAATTATTTTCGCTCCTATGCCACCAAAATGTGGAACGCCCTACCAACAGTCATTAAGACATGTGAATCCCTTGACTCCTTCAAAACCGCTCTCAAAGGGCACCTACGGATGGCTGCAATTCGAAACTGGCCTCTGTAAAATCTGAATCCCCCCTCCCCCCCCCCCCCCCCCCATTTTCCCTCACTGTATATTGTATCTTTTCCCTTTTTTGCTTCCCATATGATGAATTCCTGTTCTGTTCTTTAGCTACATAGAAATGTCTATTTGTATGTCTCTAAATGTTTGTATGTCTTTAAATGTTTTGATGAATTGAACAATGTGGACCCTGTTGTAAACAAGTGTAATGCTTAATTGGGTCGTCCACTCACAGTTGACAGTCTTTGTATTGAGTTTGTGCTTAAAATGTACTGTAAATTCTACAAACTGTTAATAAATATTTCAATCAATCAAAAAAACCAACGCAAAGCCAAGTAGCCAGGTGCCTATTAGATGGGGGTAGGGTAGCACCCGCAGTTTCATTAACCCATTCTGACCTGAGATCAGATTCATACGAGGTTTCCGCGGGACACACACTGGTCTGATGAACCCATTCTGACCTGAGATCAGATTCTAGAAATGTCAGTCGCTCTTCGATTTTTCAAAAATAGCAGACCTACAAGCTCGTATCGCGCCACTCGGTGGCGTGATATGAGCTTGTAGATCTGCTATTTATATATTTATATATTTTTCAATAGCTAAAGCATAACATGATGCCAACACCAAAATGGGTGCCCGTTCAGAATGGGTAAAGAGGATATTTCCAGAGCACTTAACCTGCCAGTTATAGGTAAAGAAACGTTGAATATGTATGTGTTTGGTTCCAAAACACCCCAGAGAATTACCTGCAGGAAAGTGAGGCTCGTTTGAGAAATATTAAGAACAATCAAAGCATTGATGTCCATTTATTGGAAACACCCAAGTTGAGCTCTTCTATGATTAAAGCGCCAAAAGGAAAGATAAGGAGGGACTTGGAAGCAAAAGGAATGCCCAATAGCAGATGTGCCCATCATAGGGATGGATGCAGTGGAAATAGGAGTCCTAATTGGCGGAGACCAATATTGGAAAATGGTCACAGGAAAAATGGAGAGACTGAATGAAGGACTAGTTGCACTGGAAAGTGTATTTGGATGGCTAGTGCAAGGAGAAGTCACCACGCTAAATATCATAACTGAAGTTGTGGACATTGAAGTGATACACATCAGCGTCGGAGAGGAACAGGCACTGTCAGATCAGTTACGCAACTTTTGGGAAATCGAATCCCTTGGAATCCACATGAAAGAAATGCATTGTGAGAAGGAAGACATGGCAGTGTATCCCAAGCCGTGCATATCCACGGCTTCCCAAGCTGTGCATATCCACGGATACCCCAAGCCGTGCATATCCACGGCTTCCCAAGCCATGCATATCCACGGATACCCCAAGCCATGCATATCCACGGATACCCCAAGCCATGCATATCCACGGATACCCCAAGCCGTGCATATCCACGGATACCCCAAGCCATGCATATCCACGGATACCCCAAGCCGTGCATATCCACGGATACCCCAAGCCGTGCATATCCACGGCTTCCCAAGCCATGCATATCCACGGATACCCCAAGCCATGCATATCCACGGATACCCCAAGCCATGCATATCCACGGATACCCCAAGCCGTGCATATCCACGGATATCCCAAGCCATGCATATCCACGGATACCCCAAGCCGTGCATATCCACGGATACCCCAAGCCGTGCATATCCACGGATACCCCAAGCCGTGCATATCCACGGATACCCCAAGCCGTGCATATCCACGGATACCCCAAGCCGTGCATATCCACGGATACCCCAAGCCGTGCATATCCACGGCTTCCCAAGCCGTGCATGCCTATTCCCACTATAGGCTGAGGAAGAAATGCCACTTGACAGTTTTCAAATCAACCTCATGGTGGTGCTACAACAGGCCAAGTTGCGTCTCTCACACACACACACACACACACACACACACTGCACCACTCAGTTCACACGGGTGTGATTTTCTAGTTAATTTCTGCATCTCTTAGGGCATATTTAACCATATAATGCATTTGGATGGCAAAAAAGGCAGATCAGTGTCTTGAATGAGATGTGCTGTGAGTTTGCATATCTGCTATTTTCCAGCATAGGACCGTTGCACAGTGAAATGTAAACAAGGCGTTAGGATTTATAAGTCGTTTTTAGAATCCTCCTCCTCAGGAGCATATCCACAGATATCCCAAGCCGTATATATATATATATATAAAACACACACACACACACACACACACACACACACACACACACACACACACACACACACACACACACACGTAAGGAGATCATTTCCACTTACGTCACAAATCCAATGTTTGCCAGCAATGGACAGATGCAGACATGTTCTTTTAAATATTTTTATTAGTGTTTAAAAATAATTTCTCTTTATTTGACCACATAAATCAGGTTCTTTTTCGTCTTCTCAAATCTACTTGTTATACAAATCATTCCATGTTTCCCTCTGACACAAAAAATAACCATGTTACACACACACACACACACACACACACACACGCAGCCACGCACGTATGTGCTTGAACTCTTACACACACACACACAGACACAAAAGATAATGCGCCATTAATGATTTGGCACTTTGGACGTATGGAGCAGTTTGCATTGTTCTGCTGGTTTGGGTGGCCATGCAGTGCAATAGTTGCTTTGTTGGTAAAATGACATCCCTTTTCCTTATTTGGGTCATACATCACCTGAAGCCTAATTTATACTTCTTCACATAACTGATTTTCATCTGAACAAAAACTCCCTTCAGTTGAAAATCCATTACTTTTGCAAAGTATAGACCGGGCTTAAAGTAGGACCCAGGCTACAAATATAGTGTACTTTAGACCACGTTAACATCTACAAATCACATGAATACACAATTATGGCAGGAATATGCACATGTTAGAAACGTTGTAAAAACAAAATGAAAACAAGGTTCATACTTGAAAACTCACCTCTACTCACTTTGTTTTTCTCTTTACATTACACAAATGCCCCAACCTACATGTTCAGATATTGTGTGCTTGAAACCCTCAACTATTTCCAGCTCACATAGGTAAGTAAAACTCTGCAGTCAACCGTTGAAAGCAACGAGATGCTTTTTACTGTAGGTTGCCCTCCTCTGCACCACTCACACATACAGTACTTATTCTTTACTAGGTCCGACTCCAAATATGTGGTAAGATGTGGTAATCACAAGGATTGCCGTTGTGGTTTTATCTGCTGCTAAAATAAGCTTAACGTGTACTCCCTCACATGGCAGTGTCTCTCGCCAACAATACTACGGAATATGAATTAGGCTATTGTGTTAACAGAGAAAAAGCAAGCGGATTTGAAAGGCTTAAAAGGTGAGTCACAGACTAAAAGAACACAAGGAACTAGTGTCTTTTACCCCAAACCAGTCAATAATTTCACTTACTCTAAATTAAGTGCACACGATTAAAAACAAAATTAGACCAGTTGGCACGGCAACTCTGCTTATGAGATATTTTAAAATTTTGTACAGAATCACATTTAAAACTTAATTACGAAATAAATTACCATTGCAGATTTTCCCAAAGACAAATGCTACAAGTTAAATCACTATAGCCTGGCCAAGTGTTGTTATACATTGTGCATTCATGTGCAAACTTCATTTTATGTCCAATTCACTTGTGAAAAGTGTGGACACAATACTTTGTGTATCATATAATGAAGCATTTAGCGACATGAATCAATTTAAAACCAATTTAGGATAAAAAACTAATCTTTTGTAGGTTTTCTGAACACGTATTCTCTAATGCTGTATTGTATTTCAAAGTACTGTATTTATCAAATGGCTTGGGATATTTCAGAGGTATGAAGCCTAAGTTCTACTTATTTGCTTGTGTGTCGTACACCGGAAATAGCAGATCTACAAGCTCAATGTGTCACAGAAACACACATTGTGCGCTTGTAGCATTTCCAGTGCGATACGCAATCAAGTATAATTCAGGCCTTACAGAAGCAAGACATTTGAAGACAGGAAACCTACAGCCTGAATAACACAGACAAGAACACAATTTCAACCCTGCAAATAAAAAAAGGCTTTAAAAGGAAATTTAATACAAATCAGCTGATGCAGTGAATAGACAAAAAAGCAGCAGACATTGCTAAAATCTTCCGTGTCAGTTGAAGAGCACGATAAAATGGAAATTCGGACACTATTGGTTCCATCAACCGAAAAGCGTTTGACAAGTGGCTGTGTCGACTCAGTTTTGTTTATAAAATACTAACACTGTGAATTCTCCCAAATGAAGTCATTAAAAAAAAAAAAAAAAGGACGGATAGATGGAGATCAAACATTTTGAGGATCCTAAGGCCTGTTTGAAATTGGCAGCTGAAGAATAAAGGTTATTGTTCTTTCAGACAAACATTTTTCTCTTTCTACCTCTTTTCCTAATGGAGGTTTGTACCCAGGCAAAAAACCCTCCACATACTTCTACCTTCTACACAGAACACCCCAACATCATAGCGGTGTCACTGCGCTTGGGCTCTTGCAGTGCTGAGTTCCAAAATCATAGCACCTTCCCCTGGCGAGTACATAGAGGGTTTAAGGCAACTTCAAAGTAAATTTTCTGCATTGCCGCTTGTGTAATGTAACCATTATCTCTCATCTCTCTCACGCACTATCACTCACACACGCTCCCTCCCTCCCTCCCTTTCTGTTATCCGTGTCAGAAGCATGACTGCCGTCATCCTTGCTATGGGAAGTTTTGACAGTTTGTTGACCTGTTGTGTGTTTTCCGTCTGCCTGTCATTAGGGTTCTCAGTCTCTTCAGTGTTTTTTTTTGTTTTGTTTTGTTATTTTAATAAACACACATGCCCCACTCTGGCTCTCAGTGTTCATACAGAGTTTCAGGTCGGTGTTTCTCGCTGCTTTCTGCTTCTGCAGGACAGTGTCTCATGTGGCCTTTTCTTTCTGGTTGCAGTTGTTGTCCGTTGGCGAGTGGTTACTGACGATGTGCTCCGCCTCTAGGTTGTTGGCCTGTAGGCCGTCCTTCTGTTGGCCGTCCTGTTGCTGATTGGCCCGCTGCTGTCTCGATCTGACGGGTAGAGCCAGCACCAGTACCAGACATAGCAGATGTATGCAGTAGTACCACGACCTGGATGCAAAGGAGACATGTGTAATTGTCTACATTTGAAGAGATATACAGTAGCTGGTGTTTCACCCACTGTGAATTCATAAAATGTGCATGGTGCAGTCTGAGTGGTTACCGTAACACCAATAAAGTACATGAGTTTTGAAGCAATACTAGTTAGAAGAATGGAACCATTTGTCATTCATATGGGATAGGAGAATTATACTCGTTATCTGAGGTGAACTTTTTCCCCCCACAATAAATAAATACATAATGTCATAATGTCTTTCTTTCTTTCATTAAAATATCTTTGTCTTGCTTAATATGAATAAACAGGCTGTCGGTTCTTTTTCACTCCCGAGTCTGTCGTTGCACAAAAGACTACGCATCCCAGAAAGCTGAGCTCCCAGCCTGCCAGAAACTAACGAGTGTTCACCTCCCACTACCCGTAGCTCCACCCGTTCCCCTCACACAGTCAATAACCTCGCGTCACCAGGCTTTCCACCTCGGAGGAAAGCCTGGTCTGTGTTACAAAATTGCCGTGTGAACCGGTCTGGAGTGGATGATATCGTTACGTCATGTTGTAGTCATTCTTTTGTAGTCATCAGGCAGGAACCATCAAACTGGAACTTCCTTTCCCTCAAACCGGAAGAATAACAATAAAAGCGTGACTCGTTCTCTTGCAGCCTGCGGCTTTTATTGAGAAAAATGTGTTTGAGGGAAATGAAGTTCCAGATTGATGGTTCCTGCCTGATGACTACAAAACAATGACTACAACATGACGTAACGATATCATCCACTCCCGACCGAATCATAAACCCCGAAAAGGAATGCTGCCCAGGCTACACGGTCCTTCAGCCCACTTACAATATTACAGGACAGGACATTATTACAGGACAAAATAAATTAGCGTAAAGTTACGCGAGGCTGTTTGTTGATAGATATAAACCCTCCACTGTCCTCTGTGAACACTATCTCTTCCTTCTCTCACTACCTACTTTCTTTAATGAGTGGATTTATAAGTGTGTTTTATATCATCTCTGCAGTGACCAATGGCTACTTTAACCCATTCTGAACAGGAACCCATTTTGGTGTTGGCATCATGTTATGCTTTAGCTGTTGAAAAATAGCAGATCTACAAGCTCATAGCGCGCCACCGAGTGGCGCGATACGAGCTTGTAGGTCTGCTATTTTTGAAAAATCGAAGAACGACTGACATAGAAACATAGCTTTATCAGAAAACTGTCAGGATGTAGAAGACGTTTATAGAATCTGATCTCAGGTCAGAATGGGTTAATGGGAGGCCTTCTACGTACAGTATGACACCCAGCCGTCATGGGCCTTCATTTCACCGGCTCCGTTAAAACCCCCTTTTATTTCCTTCTCGTGAATCCTCATCATCCTCTGCTCATTAAACTGTCTTGTTAACAGTTTAGAGGCTAACCAGGGGTGCCAGCATGGTGCTATAGTATTCCAACCCCGTGTGAGCTGTAGGTTTTATTTGGGCATTTGACATTAAAATTATTATTTATAAAGCACTGGGTAAAATGTGAGAGTGAGAGTAAATGGTCCTAGCGCCACCAGTGCACCCCAAGCCAACGCTCAGGACCACGGAAACCTCATATTTAATCTGACTCGACAGAGATACAGTATTTAGTTATAATATTCTCTATTGCAGTGGGTCCCAAACCTTTTAGCCTGTGATCCAAAAGAGAAATTGTATAGTCTCCCCGGGACCCAAACTAGTGAAAATAGCAGATCTACAAGCTCACAACTTGGCACGAAGCAACATATTTATCCTATTCTGAGCACAAAAACCACTAATAACCACGTGTGCACCGAGAATTGGGATGTAGGCTGTTTCTACCATGGGAAGCCTATGGAGGCTAGTGACGGTAGCTAAAAAAAATATATATTTTTTTAATATTTTTTTAATCAAATCTCATGTTTCTCGGTGATGGCCAAGATGGTATAAATAACTTTCCACGAGATATCTCGTGGATGGCTTGGAATGGAAGAAAATTAAAATTTTACTTAAAAATTGGCCTTGAATCTTGATTTCATTCACCCGTTTTAATCCCATCTCTACTCGTCCGTCCAAACACAGCTGCTTCCGATTACAAAACTACTCCGTTTTTAATCCCATTCAAGACTCATTTGAAACGTAATCATCATGCTAAAATATGTATCTGAAAACTTTATAGGTTAGAAATAAGCCGTGAGCTTTGCTGCCCGTTTCTCTGTGACTTTGTAAACAATCTGCATGAGCATGTAGCAGAGCTACGTCCCATAGCCTGGAGGAATGCAACGTTCTGATTGGAACAGAAAGCGGTGTTTTTGAACCAGAGTAAAACGACTAAATAAAATGCCCGTATTTTTTCATTTCACTAGGTATTTAACCGTTGCTCTACAACACAGTAGTCATTAACCCATTTTGGGCGGGAACCCATTTTGGTGTTAGCATTATGTTATGCTTTAGCTATTGAAAAATAGCAGATCTACAAGCTCATAGCGATCTTGTAGGTCTGCTATTTTAGAAAAATCAACAGAAAACTGTCAGGATGTAGAAGACATTTTTAGAATCTGATCTCAGGTCAAAATGGGTTAATTAGTTGGGTTAACTGTTGCCCTACAACACATGAACATTTTACCTGTAGAACTTCAGTGAGGGTCCCACTCCCAGCAGGACGAATGGCACCACTGTGTAACTGATGGCAACCTGAGTCCCCGCCCATGTGATGACATCATATATGCGCTTGTGTGACTCCGAGTCCTGGAAGTGTGGTCTGATGTTGTGTCTTAACTGGAAAACAAACAAGGAAAAAAAACAAGAAAACAGGGGGAAAAAAGCTTTATTGCAATGTAATACACAAACTCTATTGTTTCCTGTTGCTTATGAACTCTAAATGTACAAGTTCTATATCACTATGAATAGCTCTCACAAGTGGGCAATGATGAGTTTCTCCTTCTCACGAGTCTCAAAGGCAGATTGCCGTTTCCCCCCTTTTGTCTGTCTTATTACATGGCCTCCCACTTTCAATTTCTCTCGATCTTGCTCTTAAAAGAACTACACAGAGATCAAACACAGACAGGAACTGTAAGGGCAGCGGACAAAGTGTTATGGTTTAACTGGGACAGCGGCCACTGTGTGCGTGCACACACACACACACACCACACCACACACACACCACACACACACACACACACACACTCTACTGTCCATATACTCTAGTGCAGAGGTTCCCAACCACTGCTACGTGTACCACTAGTGGTACTTGAGCCCCCCTCTGGTGGTACATAGAGGAGTCGACCAAAAAATAATATATATATGAATACAGGTAGTTCTTCTGACCAAGCAATTGGTTGAAATAGGCTCTCCAGCCATGCTGAAATGAGCATGACAGCACACCTAGCAGTTAATAGGAGATTTGAGTACGGACTATTCATCAGAAATATTATCAGTTGTGCTGATTAGAATGGAACAAAAACAAAACTATTCAAAGAATAAATTGATTTCCTCACAAATGGAACCCAGAGGGTAAGGGTGAATGGGAGGCTGTCTGGTGAATTCTTCATCCACCGGCTCACCCCAAGGTTGTGTCCTTCCCCCCACAATTATATATCCTGTACAGTCTGTACACTAATGATTGCAGAAGTCAACATGCCGACAGACGTACACATCATTACATTTACTGATGATTGTTAGTCTTTTGGGTGTTAGTGAGGTCAGCCATGGCCCAGTTGTGGATGACTTCGTCTCTTGGTGTGAAGACATGTGCATCGATTACAGACAATGTCCACCAGCTCCTCAGAGTAGTGTCATAAATGGCCAGTCAGTGGATTTGGTAACCACTTATAAATATCTTAGGTCCATTATTGATAACGGTCTGAAATTTGACTCCAATAATGAAATGGTGTGTAAGAAAGGTCAGCAGCACCTCTTCTGTAAAGTGTAAACTGAATAGCCCAATTTGGGACATGCAAATAAACTTGACCTCGACCTTTGTTGGTGTTTATATTGCGATGATGTGTGTAGTCACAACATGCTACGGCCCAGCTGGTCTTGTGCGTGTCTCGTGTGTGTACTACTCACTGCACGTGCAGCCATAGTCATGGCAATGCCAGTGAGGAAGGTCAGGTAATATCCAGGGTACACCCCATGCCACATGGCTGACAGGATGAAGGTGGCTGCGGTGGGGTTGATGGGACAGCGCTCATAGCATACCCTGGAGAGAGAGAGAGAGAGAGAGAGAGAGATGTGGTACAAATCTAGGATCAGATTACACAGTTTACATGTTAAAATCCTTAAAGGAGTAAGTAGTTCACCCCAACCCAACCCCCGAAATGCATAGAAAACTATGTATTTTACCACAGTTATACCTATAACACACAATCATCTATCATCCATCTATTTTATTTATTTATTTTTCTTTAGTTTTGAGCCACAAGATTTGTATCTTGTACAGGGCTTATATTAAGCATCAATAATAACATCAGTTGTCTGCTTTTCTGTGAAAGCCCTAACAAATGCTTCCTTTGGAAGTTAACATATTTGGATTTTACCAGAAAGATAACGCCATAAATCACTCACAGTGATTTCAACAATTGTCAGTCACTTGGCATAGGCTAGCAGAACACAGCAATGCATGCATTGTCAGGAAGCGTGTGAAATACACAACACAAACGTTAGCACATTTTGGTTTTATTTGTGTTTCTTGTTGAGCCTTGTTGTGTCTTGATATGAGCAGGGAATTTATATTTTACGGCCTATATCCCACACAAGGTGGCAAATCTGCCTACGAGAGGTGGGTGACATGGCGTCTTTCTTCAGATGCTACGAGAGAAATAACAAACTGACTGTCTCCCATTCTTCACTGTTTGTTCAGACTGGTGCAGATCAGTTTAAAAAATATAATGCATTTACTGAGCTACACCACTGGACGCTGGTGCATGTTTTGAACAACAGTGGTCAACGGATCAACTCATTGCGTTTCATGTAGTAGATGAATTCCCCATTTGTACTAGCTACTAAAAAATGATCAACATATACCTGCAAATGATGCTTCAGGCTCTAAGGGTAATTTATTTAGCTTTGTATTCTGTACTCTGAGTCTTGCCCCCCCAGCCCTCAAGTCTAATTTCCTCCGGGTGGGGGAGGAGGGCATTTTCAGACCGGGTGAGATGGGAGAGGGAGGGGCTGTTCAGCTCTGAGCAGGGCACTATGGAGACGCACAAGTTGCCGGAGGGATGCATGCAAAAAGCGGTCTGACTCGGAGATTTTTCTTTTTTGAATTATGAAATGGTGTTGGTTTGGTGGTAGTGGTGCGACAGTTGTAGTTAGTAGCGTAGTGTTTCAAATAGTAAGTAATATAAGCACTTTCATTTGAAATAACTTTGAAATTTGGGATTTTTGCATGCCATCATGTTTGGTGGGGCAGTCAGGGCATTTAGGGGGGCATTGCCCCCCTGTGCCCATGCCTATATCCGGCCCTGAAGAAGATCCTCCATATAATATGCGATGGCCAGAAACCATCAGTAAGAATGAACACACCCTACGAAAGCCTGCAAGTACCATCATGAGACAAGCCCTAACATGGAACCCACAGGGCAAGCGGAAAAAAGGGGTCGCCCTAGATTAGAAACACCTGCCGCAGAGACCTGGAGGCAGACATCAAGACCATGAAGACGACATGGAACCAGCTGGAGAGAACAGCTCAAGACAGAGATGCCTGGAGATCGCTTGTTGACAGCCTATGCCCCAGAAGGGGCAGTAGGCGTAAGTAAGTAGTCCTTTAAGTCTGTAGTGTGTGGACATTCGATTTAGTGGAGGGCAGTGTAATTCTACTATTAAATGTTGATTAGATGGAGTTTGGGTTGAATATTTTATCACGTGCGACCCATTGGTATTATTAGCGTACACTCGCTCTGCCACATGGCCCCAGCGGTACGAACACCACCACAGCCCTAGTTTTTTGTTTGGCACTGTACATACAAAGTGAAATATTCAGTGTTAGAAATGCTCCCTGTTGCAAATGGATAAAATAAAACCTTTACCTTTTTAGCCAAAGAGCTGTCTGGATATTCCAGTTGTCCAGGAACATCTTGAAACTGGTGGCAAACTGTAATTGAAACCCCAAGGAAAATAAAATTGGCATGTATTTCTTTTAACACGTTGATCGGAATATGACTGGACTGGATGAAATTATCCTGACCTCAATATCCAGAATTCTGAGGTTTGATACCAAGTCCCATCGGGGGGAGCCGTCTTTATTGTAGCCATTGAAGCCAAATCCTGCTGCGTTGTTGATGGCATCAGCTGCGGAAATACAGGACAGGATGTTTTAGAGTAGTACAAAGTCTTTAGGTAATGCATGTGATAAGTAGGGATATCTGATGATAATATAGTTGACATGTTTGGAGACAGAGATTTGGGAACACATAACACATGTACAAAACTGTCTCCACTGATATGGAGGCATGTTGTTCATCATGTATACACTAGAGGGAGGTGTAACACCATTTAACCACGAAAGGAAAATCCTTCCCATTTCACCTCAGAATAAGCACTGTTAACTGTCAGATTTTCAATACCTAATTTAGTACAACAAAAATAAACACAAAACATTTGGACTATGAAACGCTAACATGGAAAAGTCATAATGTTGTGCAGCTAAATTATCAATATTCTAATGCCAGCCAAAGTGAATCAAACTCTTTATAAAATTCACATCAACCATAACCCAGCCTATTAAACCTCCAAACTTCATAATCTAATTTTGAGAAATGGTCATGAAACCTATATCTGAAATGAAGCATGAAAAAGCAAAATTTAAATGAAACCCTATTACAAACTCTTCAAACTTAGGCGTCACTCTGAATGCACGGCTGCTCCGCTGTCTGTGAATCTGTGATTTGGTTTGCTCCAAACAAACAGACCTGTGCCGCAGGCTGTCATGTCCAGGTGCTACCCCATTCTACACGTTTTGGATTGGGAAATACACTGAAGTGTATGTGGTATTCTGAATGAAAACTGAAAAGCCTGGATTTGTAAGCATTTTAACAATGACGGCATTATGAAGTTAAGTCATTGTAAAATGCAATGGTTGTTGTGGCTTCTTTATTACTCTGGACTCAACGTGCATCGACTGTACAGTATGTGTAACAAAACAAGGTTATGATGATCATGTTTACTTACACACAGAATTAATTTGTGTTCTTTAGAACGGTGGTTTTAAACCTTTTTCGTATCAAGGCCCATTATTTAGTCAGCATTTGAGCCACGGACCATTTGATGATATTTAGCCTTTCAGACCCAAAATGTAGAATATTTTGTTGTTGGATAAGATTTTGTCCACAATTACGTGCTGTATTGCTGTGGCACCATAGGAGAGACACCACGCAAACTTTGATCTAAATAACAATTATTCTACATTCTCTAATTGTGTCGACGTCTTGTAAATTAATGAATACAGAGATTTAACAATAATTTAACTCTTGAGCGTAAACTGAAACCAAATATAGCACTGATTACAATCTGTTTTAACCAGATTGTAAGTGTAACCACTACCTTAAAGTTACTACTTTACAGTGTGGAAGCAAATGTACAAAAGACAACACAGACACCATGACAGGCTATCAAAAATAAAAGTGATTTGATTTGTGACGACAAAAATAACAGTGTGCAAGTGTGAAACTCATTTGCAACTTTAGTTTATTTACTACACACTTTAAATGCTTAGTGTGAGGCATAAAGTACAGCAGCCTTGTGTTCATAAAACAGAAATATCGGGTATTGGGTAAGACTGACGTTATGTATCCACAGTATCTTTCACTGCTTCGTCTCAACCATTACTCTATGGCTCTGGTCTCAGCCACCACGGTGGATATTTTGACATTCTTTTTTTTTTTTTTTTATGTTGCCACTACTGTTGGAGCAGCCATAAACTACACAGGTTCATCCTGATGTTCTGGGCATCTTTTGTAATGTTAATGTTAGTAAAAAGCAAGTAAAAGAGTAACGTTTGAGGCAGACTAACATCAGTCACTCTACAGTTCACTGTAGTAGAAGAGGTGCGGGTTTACCCCGCAGCTATGTCGTCTCTGCCTACAGGAAATACGTAATCTGCGACCATGAGACCCGTTTCTGAATTTGTCTATAGACAATTTCAACAAACCGACATGTGTGTAACAAATTTAAAACAAAAACAGTAATACTGAAAAACAAAAATAAAAGGCCATGAGGACATTCTTTGCAGGCTAGCTAACAGCTGGTTGTCTGATGGTTTGGGTCATTTCCCAGGGCAATGGTTACAAAGAGGAGTTTACAACAGTTCAGAACAGCTGTGTTATTGTTCACAGCAGTGGTTCTCAAAGTGGGGTCCGGGGACTCCCAGGGGTCCTTGAGGGGGTTCCAGGGGCCACCAGCAAAATGAGCTACAACAGCATAGTTTAACCACTTCAAACCGTTTTTATGCTATTCAAAAATAGCTGATCTACAACTTCACAACGCATTCCGGTGCAACGTGTTGTGAGCTTCTAAATCTTCTATTTTCAACACCATTTTTGAATACTTTTGAAAAACAAATCTGACACAAATCTGGCACTGACGAAATATTTTCAGAACTACATTTGGGGTCCTTGTCATTAAAACATAATCACACGTTTGAAGTGAGGAGCGCTCTCTTATACATCATCTCATTCTGGCCAATCACAATTTACATCCTCACTTTTATCTTCAATGTTTGCGTTTACACAAACCCAGACAGCTGGGCATAGGAGGGGCTAGCGGCCCTCAAAAATGTTTACAGCCTGGAAGCGTCCACCGTATGGGCGATAGACGCTGCCATTCACACCGTCTCAGACTCACCTAACGTCCAGACAAAGTAGTACTTGGGTCTCAGTGCCAGCATGGCCACGTAGAGGTAGATGACCTGCAGATGGAAGGGCGTGGATGAAATGAAGCCGTCGTCTATGGAGCGCTCCACTGGGATCACCGTGCACAGAACCAGGTACACGGCCAACGAGATGGCACATGTGCACAGCTTGGATATCACATCATTCTGGAGGACAGACAGACGGAGAGAGAGAGAGAGAGAGAGAGAGTATTTAAAGTTCAGCAGGGTGTGATTATATAACTATCCGTTGTGCTACACAGTAAAATAATTAATCTATGATCCATTTGTAACTCTGAGTCTATAATTGTAACCAAATTGACCTGTATTTGTACACTCTCAGATAAAAATTACAATTTAGGATTATACAATGTATTTTTAGAATGAAGAGCTAAAATCACTACAACTATGTTGGTGTACATAGTTGAGCCACACGGCCACATTTTTCCACATATTCTGAGCTAGAGATCATGTTCCTTTGTTGTGATCTGATGAAGACAGACAGACGGGGAGCAACACGGGTTCTCCCCAAGGCATCGTGCCGTCACCCTTCCTGTTCACCGTCTACACCTCTGACTTCCGTTACGAGTACGACTCTAAGACCCGTCACCTCCAGAAGTTCTCCACTGACACAGCTGTCGTCAGCTGCCTCACAAGTGACAACACAAGTGACCACGTCCACGACATCGAGGTGAGGAACTTCTTGAGGTGGAGTGAGGTGAACTTCACTACAACAACTCTACAACTACAACAAGGGCCGGAATAGATTGTTCTTTCTGAGGAGGAGGCAGAGGTATGTGTAAGTTAGGTGCTGCAGATGTTCTATCAGTCTGTAATACTAGCGCTCTCGTCTTTGCGATTGCATGCTGGGGTGGGGGTTAGATTAATGCCGGGGACACAAGCAACCTGAACAGGCTGGGAAGCTAGCTCCATCGTGGGGACTAGCCTGAAGATAGATTCATTCTCCCCCAGGGGACAACCAGCAGTCTGCGAGACTGTCATCCTGTGCCAAAAAGAAGATGTATAACGAGGATCATGTCGGTCACCCATCCCGCTCGGGACTCATTTCTGGATAACAAGCAGCCCAGTACGGTGTTCTCTGTACTGTACCAGTATTGTGCTATGCTAGCACTGCCAAAGATGTATAGTGTTGTATATTGAATGCTGCAATCTCATTTATATACAGAATTAATTTCTTTGATGATAAACATTTCTTGTTGCCTTGAATATGATGTCTTTCCATAATTTCATCTACTGTACTTTTGTTTCTCCTTGTCCTGTAACCAGTTCTTAACGGCTGTAGCTGTGATGCAGCTGTGCTGCGCCTGAATTCCCCCTGTGGGATCAATAAAGGTCTTATCTTATCTTGGACAGACAGATTACGATAGTTTTGCATTCGCAGCTCAGCAAACAAACACAAAAAGTTTAAACGTCAACGTAAAAAGGGAGGATTACCGTATTACGGCCTGAGGCCGATTCTAAAATGTTGTGAAGAATAGTCCAGAAACACAGAGGTGTTATGTTTTTTTTAATCTGTAATTCAGTTCATCTGACTCAAATCTGAATTAAGTCCTTTGATCCATTTTTTGAAATGTTTTTTTTTTTTTTTTTGTGTGCTTAATACTTTACTCCACTACATCTCAGAGGCAAATATTGTACTTTTTACTCCACTGCAATTATTTAACTATTTTAATTACAAGTTCCTTTGTCAATTTAGATCATTTTCACAAAACATGCTTTATTTACTCATTCTGCATAATGAGTAGGCCTACTTTTTCTTGTTTTCTTGTATTTTCATTATTTTGATGCCTCAAGTAAAATTTTGAAATACAGGATGTTCTCTTGTTGGTAGAGAGAATTATTAAAACAGACGGAGGATTAAAGGGGTTCACTACATTGGCTCCATTAAAACCCTCTCTCTCCCTGGGAAGACAAATAAAAACTAATAGCCTGGCAATAATACAACACAACTGTGAAGAGGAACAAACTAATTATAATCACCCTGCGCCATAGGGGAGCTTTTAGTTTTGATAGGTTTGTCACAACGTTTACCCAAGCATGCACTTAAGGCTAACGGGATACCCTAAAGCCCCTATTTGTGCTCTTCAAAGTATATAAATTACAGTAAATATTGCTCGGGAGTTTAATTTGTAAAAGGAAAATAAGTTTGTACAAATGATTATTCCCTTCCAGCATAAACTAATTTATCCTACTGTAACTAAATGTTTATAGATATCCCCAAATTAAATCATTTACAGCTTCCCAGCGAGTCAAAAAACATGTAAAATAACTAAAGCTGTTCATCAGAATAGTTGATTATAAAAACATTGATTAGGCTACAACGTTTCCTGTGTCGATTCGTTATAAGAAAGGGGGAAAAAAAGAAAGAAAGGAAAAAACGTGCTTCTCGATAATTCGATTTTGAACCTACACGAGCAAGATTAACCCATTTTGGGCAGGAACCCCTTTTGGTGTTAGCTATTGAAAAATAGCAGATCTACAAGCTCATAGCGCGCCACCGAGTGGCGCGCTACGATCTTGTAGGTCTGCTATTTTTGAAAAATCGAAGAACGACTGACATAGAAACAAAGCTTTTTCAGAAAACTTCAAACAGACATTTTTAAAATCTGATCTCAGGTCAAAATGGATTATGTTGATTAGGGTTAGTTAGGCGTGGTTATAAACGTTGCTTTCAAAATATCTTCAGCTAATTGCCCATCCCCCGTTATTATACAGTATATTATTATTAACCCATTTTGACCTGAGATCAGATTAAAAAAATGTCTTCTACATCCTGACAGTTTTCTGAAAAAGCTATGTTTATTATGTCAGTCGTTCTTCGATTTTTCAAAAATAGCAGACCTACAAGCTCGTAGCGTGCCACTCGGTGGCGCGCTATGAGCTTGTAGATCTGGTATTTTTCAATAGCTAGAGCATAACATAATGCTAACACCAGTTATTGGGCAGTCATTGCATGGCAGTACCTTGGGCGAGGGCTCGCTGTGCTTGTGGCTGTGCTTGCCGTTCTCCTTGCCGTTGACCTCCAGGTGGCGCTGCTGGTAACCACTGCCTTCTATGAAGGCCATGTAGTCCTTATAGGAGCAGCTGGGCCCGGCCAGGATGCCCATGAAGTTACAGTTGTAACTCAGGTACTCCAACAGGTTGGGCATCCGCCTGGAACAAAACACAATAGTAGGGGGGTGTTCAGTCAACTGATTTAATCCATAATACAATAAAAATGAGGGGGGGGGGGGGGGGAATCCAATTAATTAATTAGTAAAACAGTTGCTATTCTGGGCCGGTCATTATAGGGAAAAGAAACCGTTTCAAAACATTTCAACGACGACTGCAGTTATACGAGTTATACATATTTCCCATATATGGAGATCCCTAATGTCATCAGCATATGGCCATATACAGTATGGGCAGGCATTTTGTGTCCATATGGAGCCAACTGATTTGTTTGCGGATGCCATAGCCTCGGGAACCCAGGCTTTTATTTTCGTTCGCTACGGCTCAAAAGAAATGAAAGTCTGGGGGAATGTGAGACATTTCCTGGTCTAGGAGTTTTCTGGTGGTTCTGGACAACCGTTGCCTATCAGATCGAGTCCACGCGGGCACGGCACTCTCTGGGGTCATATGCAACGTGCGTGTCGGTCTAGGATCTACAAGCTAGATCTGCTATTTTCAATATTTTTACACAACACTGTGGTGTGACAACATAAAATAGGGCTTAAGTGGTTGATTGATTTATTCATCTCTAGATGATTCAATGAATAATAAAAATAATAATATATATATATATATATATATATATATATATATATATATATATATATATAATAATCGATAGTTGCAGCCCGAATGAGCAGGTCCACGAGGAAACTCTTAGTTCTTGAACTGTAAACTGTTAATTAAATAAAATGTCTGTTTGTAATAAGAAACAGGGACATGATTATTGTTATTGTTCTATTCAATGCCGTATTCTATCCATCCTAGTGGTGGAAACAACGCGACGCATTACAGCGCATTGTGAGCTTGTAGATCTGCTTTTTTTTTTAAATGCCGTCCCTGGCACCCCGTTAAATCAGGGTTCTGTGGCATCGATTACATCGATTTGGGGGTTCTTTCTTGACATGAAAATGTTTGAGAACCATTGCTCTAGGTAGATTGGGAGGTTATGATGCTTTTATGTCCATCTTGTATGAAGACAGCGCTCATATTGTCCTGAGCCGGTGGAGTGGCTCTGTCCTGCCAAAATATGTAACCTTCTGGAAGGCCCTAGTGAACCATCTAAACACGGCTATCTCACAACAAACCATGGAATTTCTGTTTTTTATAAAACATGGGAGTTTAACTAGCATTAACACCTTATAGGGCCATATGTGCAGCTTGGCTAGCTCCACTGATGATCCAGAGAGATTCATTACAGTCCACAACTCCCATTCTCTGGATCAGTATTACTGCCATGGAAACAGTCAAAATACATTTACCTCGTCGACTTCTACAAATGTTCCCCGGAATTTACAGCACAAGTTATGCAGATTGTTTACTTTAATTTCATGCCGCAGTTCTACTATTCTCTCTAACACCTTCCTGTCAGCTCGCCAATCACAAACACATTTTATTTTTATTGCCAGGCACATAAGAATTGGTCTCTGACAAGTGACAATTATTTTTTATATCAACAAATTGAACATTTTTAAATAATGGACTAAATTGATTAGTCTGATTATTCACTTAAGACCTCTTTTATTCTTTGTTGTACAATGGTGTCACGCAAAATAGACGATCTACAACATCACAATGAGTCACATCGTGAGCTTGTAGATCAGCTATTTTCACAATTTATGAACTTCACTTGTAATGACAAGGAAAATATATATTGATATTTCTATCACCCAATTACTTTAGACATTTATTTCATCTTTATTTATACAGTTGAAATCCTATTGAGATACAAGATCTCTTTTATGAGGGAGTCCTGTTCAGGGTAGCAGCAGTACAAACAGTTACAACTTACAAAACAAACATTCACATAAAAACCAAGCATTTAAAATACTTTAATAAAGAGTGCAGCAATGTCATAATAAGAAAATATAGCGCCAATAGAAGCATACAATAAAACCATTACCAAAAGAAGCAGGTGCAGTGACCGACGTAGTCTGCCATGAAAACAGACGGTAAACTTTCAAGACCTAAAGCGCAAACCACAGCAAAGGGTTGAGACGGGGACGAGACGGTTTTAACGTTATATGTCCTGCTGCACGTTGACCTAATCGACCCAAGTTATATTCAACTGGTTCAATTCAATGGCCCAAACCACACCAATGGGTCGCCATGCAACTCCTCGCAACCATTTGGTTGCAAAGCTTCATATCAGTGAATCCAAACTGCAGGGGCAGCGCAACTGCCGGCTCTTATGCAAACTGTAGTTAAAGTTAATGGTTTGATGCCAAATGAAAATCACTCAACTCTGGCATACAATACAAGGTGCAATGGTGAGCGAGACAGTGTGACAAACATCAGGGCACTGTGACACGACATGTTTACCCAGTACAAGCATTTTGGCAGAGTGGCAACGCATGCTAAATCAGATCACCATAATCCAGTAAGGCAAAGAATGTAGCTTCAACCAGCATTTTCTTATGCATTGCATTTTTATAGCGCTTTTCCAAGTGCTCAAAGCGCTTTACAATGGTTCATTCATTCATACATTGGGAGGTGAAGCGGCGAACAGTCGACGCCAGCGTCCTCACTTACCACATTCACACACCAATGGTGGCGAGCTCACACCGACCGACTCATTGGAGGCAATGTAGGGTTCAGTGTCTTGCCCAAGGACACTTTGACATGTGGACAGGAGGACCGCCGACCCAGGGATCATTGGACGACCTGCTCTTCCTCCTGAGCCACAGCCGCCCACAATTAGGCCACAATCAATTGGATAGTACACTTTCATTTCCTACTGCAGTTCCAATTATTATTATTTTATTTTGTATTAGTGTGATTAACTGTTGCAATACTAGAAGGCAGTATGAACTATATGATGGCATCAGAGTGTTTGAGAAACACTAATCGATTTGATCATTTTTCTTTATTATTATTTTTGCGGCTTACGCCTTTTATTGGTTTTTTGAAGGGACAGACAGTAGGCTGACAGGAAACAGGAGAGAGATGGGGGGATGACATGCAGTAAAGGCCGTGTCGGGCTCGGGAGTCGAACCCGCGGCACACTGCGACTGGATTACCAGTCGGGTGCCCAGACGGTTACCGCCTGGGCCATCGATTTGATCATTTATATAAATAAATTAATGAATAATCCTATTTTGGGCATGTCATTATAGGTGAAAATGTAAATTGGCTATTTTAACTATTTTGCATGACACCATTGGGCGATGAAGCGTAAAACAGGGTGCTTAATCAAATTGTTGACATCTTACAAATAAATGCTATATTTAAAAAGCATGTACAGCCCTACTGTACTTTTACCAATAAACTAATCATCTCTTCAAGAGAGACTATTAGTCATTCCCGTCAAGTTTCATGTGAACCTGCCCATTCCAGAGATATTTTGTTCACAGACAGAGACAGACATCACTGCGGGCAAGCCAGCTGATGAGGAACCTCATCAGCTGGCACACTGATAAAACGCTGGATAGGCGAGATGTCTGTCTCTCAGTTTATCATGTAGAAATGAAAATAATTTAAATGTACTCTTGCCACTGTGGTGTGATCCTGTACCTTCGTTTTCATGAACCTCAAGTGTAACCACTTTCAACCTGGCATCCCTATTTTGGGTATGTCGTTCATTCTAGGGTTGATTTTAAAATTATTGTACTTTACTTGTAGTTTATAAAGCTCTCAATGGTCTCGCACCTTCCTACCTACATGTCTGCCTAAATATGTCCCAAACGGCCCCCCCTAAGGTTCCACTGCTGGCCTGCTGGTCTGGCCTGCTCGCGTGGCAAAAAAGAAATACGGGGAAGCTTTTTGCTTCTACGGGCCGACTGCGTGGAACAAACTCCCACTGTACCTTCGACAGGCAGCCTCTGTAGACATTTTTTAAAGCACAGCTCAAGACCCACTTCTACACTCTTGCTTTTAATTGATCTTTTTTTGTTATTCATGTCCTCACTGTATATTGCATTACTGCTATTATTTTTTAATGTTTATGCTTTTTCTTTTTTCTTTCTCCATTGCTCTGTAAAGCACTTTGAGCTGCATTTCATGTCATGAAAGGTGCTATACAAATAAAGTTTTATTATTATTAGGTGTGTGTGTGTGTGTGTGTGTGTGTGTGTGAGAGAGAGAGAGATATTTTTGCAGATATATTTTTGTAATAGTGCTTAACAGCCGTTTCACTTTCTAATTGAAAATAAACCGTCATCTGGGGCAGTAAAAACATACCTGAGTCACATACCTGACTGCTAGGTATTTCTGACTTGGGGTCAGTTGCTCCTCCTTCTTGGCCATTCCTAATGAGAAACACAACAAAACATCTCATGAAGAAATGTAAATTGACAGACACACACAGACACACAGACACACAGACACACAGACACACAGACACACAGACACACACACACACACACAAAATTAATGCTCTTTTCGAGCTGTTTTGAAGGAGGCTAGGGAGTCACATTTCTTAACGGCTGTTGGTTGGGCATTCCACATTTTAGTGGCATAGGAGCAAAATAAACGTAACCCCTTTGTTAGAGCCAAATCTGTACTTACTGGCTGCACCACCAGAAACCCCAGAATTGTGTTTAATTTGAGAGATGGGTGCAAAGAAGACTACAGATAGGCTTAAAGCAGGAAATACTTGACCTGAGTTAACAATGGTGGACTGAGGAACAGGAACACAAGAACATGCATCAACCCGCTAGGAGACTGACAACTACCATAGGGAAGCCCACAAACAAACACTATAGAGCTAAATATAGAAATCAACCTTTCATCATGGGGACAAGAACACTATTTTGGTCACCATGCACTGACATAGCAACATATGCTAATCATAAAACTGTTTGGATTTAGAAGATGTTTCTAGAGTCGATGGGGTCTCAGGTCTTAACGGGCTAATGTTCAGAGTCATATTATTCACATACATTACATAAGTCTCTCTCTCACTCTCTCTATGCGGACTCAGCTGGACCGTGCAGTGCATGTTTGGTGCCACGGTTTACAGAACGTCATTGTTCATCAATGTGGACGCTCACATAATCATCGTTACCGTTACAGTGCTCGATGTGAACGGCCCTATAGAGTGGAAATCAACAAGCACTCAGCAATAACAATAAGAGACCAGGGGCAAAGCCAGGGCAAATGAACAACAACAAATGAACCCGGCGATCAGAGGTCATCTCCATAGCAGCACACAGGGGTTGGGGTAAAAGAATGAACGTGTGAGACTGTGCGATGCGATATGTGTTATTACTGGGCCCCTCCGGCAGAGTTAGCTGAGGACAGGGGGGGATGGGGGAAGGGCCGCTGTTACATAACCTCATTAGAACCCATCATTTAACACTGAGAGGAATGTTTACTGCTCACAGGCCAGGACCGAAGCACAGCTGGAGCCGTGCGACAAATCATATCTGCAGGCATGGAAACATATAGTCACCGTCGGGGCAGAAAGCTTTATACTGTATCTCCATATTTTGTTATGCTTCGTCATAAATTAATGCGCTACTTAGTTGTAGAAGAGAGTAGAGGAGCAACAATAGCCGGTCTACAAGCTCACGACGCATGGCGACACCACACGCTCTAGTCTGGGGCTGATCTGAAACAGTGTTGTTTTCGTCGACTAAAACTAAGACGAAAAATGTTCGTCGACTACCTTTTTTCATTGACTAAAACGAAATAAAAACGAAATAAAAACGAATCTATGATGACCTAAACTAAGACTAAATATACTGACAATTTCGTCAACAAATAAAAACTAGACTAAAATGTTAGGAAGGGCCTAGTGGACAAGAGATCCAGTTTTATGCTGGGTTGCATGCTGAAAATAGCAGATCTACAATCTACGATCTGCTATTTTCAGCATGCAACCAAAGTGTAAAATATGTCATTACAACGACATAAAGGCCTGTCAAAACACATTTTAGTCGACTAAATCAACTGTAGATTTAGTCGACTAAAATCGTATGACATTTAATCGACTAAAACTATAGACTAAACATTAGAACATTCCAGGTGACTAAAATGTGACTAAAACGAAGTGAAAACTATTGAAGAGAGAAACTAAAAATATAAATTTGCTGCCAAAAACAACACTGATCTGAAACATTTGGAAAGTTATAGTGGTTTGAATGTGGGTTTCAGGAACACTGAACCGATGAAAAGTATCAACCCATTCTGAACGGGCACCCATTTTGGTGTCAGCATCATGTTATGCTTTAGCTATTTAAAAATAGCAGATCTACAAGCTCATATCGCGCCACCGAGTGGCGCGATACGAGCTTGTAGGTCTGCTATTTTTGAAAAATCGAAGAGCGACTGACATTTTTAGAATCTGATCTCAGGTCAGAATGGGTTCATCAGACCAGTGTGTGTCCGACGGAAACCTCGTATGAATCTGATCTCAGGTCAGAATGGGTTAAAGAGCTTGTGACAAAATAACTACTACGTCAGGTTTCCGCCCGACAGCAACAATATGTGACTCTTCTAAGTAGTAGAGGCTAATGCTCATCTGGCTTCAAATAAGTCCTTTTCCAAGCCACGGGAGCTTTTCAATTCCATATTTGTTCATAGCCACCGTGGTAAGCTCTCACAGCCAGGGGCACATGTCTGGAAGAGCATAAGGCATTGGTTCTCAGAGTGAGGTCCGGGGACCCCCAGGGGTCCTTGAGAGGGTTCCAGGGGGTCCCCAGCTAAATGATAGTTAGGAAATAAATGGACCCTTATGGGTCTGTAACTCAGAGAGTGTACAATTAGAACCAAACGGACCTGTTAAATTAACATTGATTTGGGGTCCCATATATACACACATACACATACACATACATATAGACCCCCATCATTAAATGGGGGTCCGTAACCTAATGCTTGTCAAATTGGGGGTCCTTAAGTTGAAATTAAAATGGTTGAGAATCACTGCAAGAGCCGTAAAAATCTTCCTTTATGGGGGGGGGGGGGGGGGTCGCTGGCATATCTTTTCAAGTGGGGGTCTGCGGGCTAATAAGTGTCAATGTGGGGGTCCTTGAAAACCACTGGCATAAGGCATTTCTTGCGAAGACATTGTGAGTCTACGCCTGGTTGAGCCACGCTGCTCCCTACAGCGATAGGAAATGCTCTGATCCTAATCAAAAGATTGTTCAAAGCTCCATTGTGTCTTGTATTCCTCTGCATCACAGAAAGCATGAACAGGAGCAGCTCCTCTGAAGTATTCCAGAGCATAAAGCCCCGGAGGAGCTTGTGTGTCTATATTATATGTATTACTATACTTGTGAGGGCCAAAGTTATAGTAGAATATGATAAATGAACATTGTCCTCACATGAATTTTTTTTCTTTTATGGTTAACATTTAGGGACTTAGGCTGACGACTTTGAAAAGATTCAAGTTCAAGCAGATATGGTCTATTCAGGACGGGAATCCCTTTTGGTGTTTTAAAGGTATATTCAGTGATTTCACTCAAAAAACCTTAGGTTTCGTTTTTGGCTGTGGGACCCAGCCTTTCGTCCAATCAGGATAGAGAGTCAAAAACGAAACCTAAGGTTTGTTGACCCCCAGGGGTTAACTGGGGACAGGGAGGAACTCCTTATATGGCCAGCACACTCTATAGTAGGGAGGATTATCACAACAAAACAAAAAAATAAGTGATATTTGAATTAAGTGAAATCACTGAATATACCTTTAAGGATTATGTTATACATTTAACGATTGAAAAATAGCCGATCTACAAGCTCATAGTGCGGCACAAAGTGCCACGCTAAAGTGCCGCACTATGAGCTTGTAGCTCTGTAGCTCTGCTATTTTTGAAAAATCGTGAAATGTGCCGCAGATCTTTAAATATATATATTCCTTCAGAACGTTTTTAACTCAAATCTTTGCTTCTGAGGGGTCCGTGGAACAACATATTTACAGATGGGGGTCTGTGGCCAAATTGACATGAAAAAGGTTGAGCACCACTGACATAGAAACATAGGTTTTTCAGAAAACTGTTGGAGGAGAAAATAAACTCCAACCAAGGCAGCGAGATAAAGAAGGATAAGAGGCTCTCGTCATCCTCACAGTGGCTAGGCTACTCTTCACCACACAGACCCTCCGTCACACACGACTATTCCATGACTTATTTGTTTATTTCATCACTCGATGACTCAATTCATCTCAAAAGGCGAGGCGCGTCATCTTGCTTCATCTTTATTTATCGCCGGCAGCAAGCCTGCTGTGTTTGGCTCTAGTGGGGGGAAAAGAACCTCCAACACTCGTATCTTCAAATACTGCTACTGTGGTGACGTCTCCATTTCACGGGAAAACACACTGTGCTCCTTATCTTAGCTACCAAATATCTCTTAACGTTGAGGATAAAGGGAGACGGCATATACGGCAGGACTGCTTTAGAGGAATTGGAATGTGTTTACTAGGGCAGCGGCTCTCAAACGTTGCAATTTCAAGGACCCCCGTTTTGGTATGCTTATTAGGCCACAGACCCCGGTCGTAACTGGGTACATTTGGTTTAATTCGGACACTCTCTGAGTTACAGACCTGTCCGTCCATTTGGTTTCATTTGGACACTCTCAGAGATACACGCCTGTAAGGGTCCACTTGATTTTGAACCATCAATAACTTAGCTGGGGATACCCCCTGGAACCCGGCAAGGACCCCTGTGAGTCCCTGGAACCCGTCAAGGACCAGGACCCCTGTGAGTCCCTGGAACCCGTCAAGGACCCCTGTGAGTCCCAGGACTCCACTTTGCTTTCACCTAAATTAGCAAAATTGAAGGCTGCAAGTTTGCAACTAGTTGTGGTTTGAAAACACTGCTTACAACACAACAGGGGTGACGATTAGGCTAGGGGAGGCTAAGCCTTCCCATATTTACTGCAGGCTATTGTCAGTATTATAAATTATAGATAGCACATTATATATATATACACCGGTATATATAGACATACAGTAGATATGTCTGGTTTACTGTAATGTGTGTCATTTTAGCTGCAGCCACGATGAGAAGGTGTCAATACAGTGCCAGGATGATTCTTAGTAGTCATTTCCTAATCAGGTCGCAAAGTATAATTTAGAATATAATATTTAGGAAATGAAGTGCTTAATAATTTCAGAAAAAACATGTAATCCACACACACCCGCCCACACGCCCACACACACACACACACACACACACACACACACACACACACACACACACACACACACACACACACACACACACACACACACACACACACACACACACACACACACACACACACACACACACACACACACACACACACACACACACACACACACACACACACACACACACACACACACACACACACACACACACACAGCCTTACCATCATGAATTTCAAACGCCAGACTGGTAATCTTCTGTGTAATGACCATCATGGGCCTAGCAAAAAAAGAAAGAAGAAAACACAGAACAAAGACATTAACATGCCAATCATTTAAGTATGTTTGCTCCAGGAGCAGCATCTGTGTCCCTAAATAGAAATGCACAGGTATTGTTCAGTCACATCTGTCGAAGGGGACTGCATCCTACTACTGTTAAGACAAGAGCATGATTTCTCCAAGCTCTTCTTAGGGTCGCATAGACTATCAGTAAGACTGGGCAATTAACCTTATTTTCTTTTTTTAATTTAGAGACTTAATCTTGCTCATGCAGGTTAATTGAATAATTAAAAAGTTTCCCCGGCCGGACGTAGCGCGTGGAAGGAACACGTTATTCCGACCAGTTCCTTTCCCCTCCATCAGGTGCCCCGGCTGGCCAGGGGGAGGTAGTTTAGAGACTAGGATTACTGCATGTTTTTTGTGAGGGTACCTACCCTAGGGGTAGTATGGGCACTGACGCGGAGGAGGGAACACTCCTCCCAGCGGGAATCGAACCCAGGAGCTAGCTGTGAGGCGACAGCACTACCGACTGTGCCACCGTGCCCCCGTTTTAAATCAGTTTTAAGTCATACGGGCAATCCACCGTACAGAAGGAGATGTTTTGATGACGTCATCGCAAAAAGGTCCGTCGCTCTGGCGTGCAAAGGGTTATGGGAAATTGAGTCCCCATGGTTTACAATGGGAGAGCTGCCTAGCTCCTCGTCCGGTCTGTTGTTGTGGTCGGCACTTTGGAATATCTTTCAACACTACAACAAGCGATTACACCGTTTTAAAGTGGGTTTTCATGACAAGCAACTCAGAGGTCGGTGCAGTGGCTGTTCAAAGGTAACTTTAACCAACTCAACGGTCGGTGCACTGGCTGTTCAAAGGTAACTTTAACCAACTCAACGGTCGGTGCAGTGGCTGTTCAAAGGTAACTTTAACCAACTCAGAGGTCGGTGCACTGGCTGTTCAAAGGTAACTTTAACCAACTCAGCGGTCGGTGCACTGGCTGTTCAAAGGTAACTTTAAACATAGGCAGTCTAGCCTGAAAGACGGCCGTAAATTGTCGGCATTCAACCCGTTTTAATAATGATTGGTGTCACTATTTACAGCAGTATTTGGGAAAGTTCTATTTTTGAATTACCCTTTTGCTTGTAGATCTGTTACTTTCCATATTTGTCTCATTACAACAAGGCACAGTCTTTAGTTATATTTTAGCACGAAGCCCGCCAGAACCGTAGAAACCATAGGGTTAACCCATTTTGGGGCGGGAACCCCTTTCAGTTTTAGCATTATGTTATGCTTTAGCTATTGAAAAATAGCAGATCTACAAGATCTACTTGTAGGTCTGCTATTTTTGAAAAATCACTGACCTACTGACATAGAAACATAGCTTTTTCAGAAAACTGTCAGGATGTAGAAGACATTTTTAGAATCTGATCTCAGGTCAAAATGGGTTACATTAGTACTCTAGCCCGCCAGAACCGTAGCCTACGTTTTCCAGGGTTTATATTCTTGAATCCATGTTTTTATGCGATCGAATCGTTAGCTGCCGTTCGTTAGCAAAACAGTCAAAGTGGGACAGTGGCCGTGGCCATTTTGAAGATGCGCACGGTGCCGCACGCATCCACTTGCATTCTATGGGCTGCATTCAAAGCCCTCCATCTCAGAAATGGCGCAATGAATGTCGTTTCTGGTGAAAACAAGGTTTTTTATCGGCCCGTAGCAGGCGCTGCGATACTCGTGGTCGGGATTTTTCACCACCGACAAAGAGAACAACAACCAAGACACCACACACACCATTTTGTAACATGCAGGTTACGGATATTTGGCTCTTCAAAGTAAGTGTTACGCGTGATAAAATCTTGGCAAAATACGCTATCGAGGAATTAATTAATGCTGGCGGGAATTGGGTTAATGGGTTCAGAGAGCTGAAGAACTTTACATGTGAAAATGATGGCAGCAGCATAAAGTTATGCCACACAGTACAGAGTAAAAATAGACATGGGCCATCCATAAAATGACTTTTAATGGACTTAACTTGAATAAATGATGGACGGTCACCGTCTAAAGTACCACACTCCCTTTGGTTTCACAGTGACACTTCTCTGTCAGTTAAGACTGATATCTCAGTAGCAGATCTACAAGCTCATAGCGCTCGCTACGAGCTTTTAGGTCTGCTATTTTTGAAAAATCAAAGAACGACGGACATAGAAACATAGCTTTTTCAGAAAACTGTCATTTTCAAAAATACATTTTTAGAATCCGATCTCAGGTCAAAATGGGTTAACCCATTCTGAACGGGCACCCATTTTGGTGTCAGCATCATGTTATGCTTTAGCTATTGAAAAATAGCAGATCTACAAGCTCATATCGCGCCACCGAGTGGCGCGATACGAGCTTGTAGGTCTGCTATTTTTGAAAAATCGAAGAACGACTGACATTTTTAGAATCTGATCTCAGGTCAGAATGGGTTAATCAGACCAGTGTGTGTCCAGTGGAAACCTCGTATGAATCTGATCTCAGGTCAGAATGGGTTAAAGAACAACACAAATTAACTAATCAAGCCCTGTTTTATACTTCAGCTATTCAAAAATAGCCGATCTACAAGCTATATAGACACAGGAAATGATATACAGAGTATTTCTACATTGTGGTATGTCCTCGACCACTGGCGTCGTGTTGCCAAGCAACTGGCCTCACCCGCCCCAGTTAGGCATGCCGTCTGTCTTGATGGGCTGTCAGACTATCTGGGCGAGGAAGGAACGAAGGACAAGAAACTACAATCTTTATCCAAATCCCCCCCCCCCCCCCATGGGAACAAAGGACAAGAAACTACAATCTTTATCCAAATCCCCCCCCCCTCCTATCTCCATGTTCTAACCTTTTGTGGGTGTTTCTTTTCCGTAAATTAAACCCATTCTGACCTGCGATCAGATTCTAAAAAATGACGCGCAAAATACAGCCTGAGGTTTCCACCTGGAAGAGACAAGAATCGTATCGTATTCTCCCGTAGAAACAAAAGAGCAGCAACACCAGCTCCTGTGAAGTTTAACCCATTCTGTGACCTGAGATCAGATTCATACGAGGTTTCCACTGGACACACACACTGGTCTGATTAACCCATTCTGACCTGAGATCAGATTCTAAAAATGTCAGTCGTTCTTCGATTAAAATAAATAAATAGCAGACCTACAAGCTCGTAGCTATGAGCTTGTAGATCTGCTATTTTTCAATAGCTAAAGCACGACATGATGCTAACACCAAAATGGGTGCCCGCCCAGAATGGGTTAAACAGCTACATTTCGGCCCAGGCCGTAGCGTAACGGTCTGGGCACCGGACTGGTAATCCAGTCGCAGTGTGCCGCGGGTTCGACTCCCGGACCCGACACGGCCTTTACTGCATGTCATCCCCCCATCTCTCTCCCGTTTCCTGTCAGCCTACTGTCTGTCCCTTCAAAAATCAATAAAAGGCGTAAGCCGCAAAAAAAAATAAAAAAAACAAAAAAAAAAACAGCTACATTTCAACTATTAATTCTGCTATTTCTGGCAAGTGCAACAAAGTATAAATGATTGGGGTTTACTTTGTGTACTGCAGGCCATTTCTCTGTTGCCTAAAACACTGAGATCTTTTCTTTACTAACAATAGCAATGACACACGCGTTCTTATAACCAGTTAGGAAAAAGCATGTCACATTTTTTGTTTAAGTAAAAGTATCAATACAGCAATGTAGAAAATACTAGTTACAAGTCAAAGTTAAAGTAGTAAAAGTAGTTCACCCAAAACAACACACACCCTACAAAGCCTTGAATTCATGGATTATTTTAGTTTTTGACACATCCCTAATAATAATAAACTTTATTTGTATAGCACTTTTCATACATAAATGCAGCTCAAAGTGCTTCACAGGGCAGGACACAAAAATAAAATACAATAAAACACAGGTAGTTAAAATGATAGAACAACAATAAAACACAGGTAGTTAAAATGATAGAACAATGGCAGAGAACAAAATTGAATATAAGAACATAAGCCAATAATTAATTTTGATAACCTGGCTGTGTTTCCAGTAGGAGACAAAAAAAAAAGACGTCTCCTACCGGAAGAGCATGCAGCTGGAATAACAGATCTCCAATCCATGCTCAACTTGTAGATCGGCTATTTTCAAATGGCCAAAATGTATATAGGGCTGAAGTGGTTCATGTATGTTTCGTACTAATAAAAATCCACAAAGTAACTAAAGTTTTCAAATAATTAAAAGTAAAAGTATATTATTTGCCTCTGAGTAAAAGTACTGAAAACTTGAAATAGTTAAGTAAACTTTTGGGGTATTGTTTTTTTTTTACCCATTCTGGGCGGGAACCCCTTTTGGTGTTTTAAACATTATGTTATAATTTAGCTATTGAAAAATAGCAGATCTACAAGATCTGTAGGTCTGCTATTTTTGGGATCCTTGACATGAAATATTGAGCACCTCTCTGACACGGAAACAGGTATTTCAGAAAAGACATTTTCTGGGTTAAAGTACAGCAGTTGTGTAACACCACACTACAATAACCACTGCTTATAACCACCAGTGTCTTAGTTGCAGCATGAGTTGCAAGACTCCATGAGATCAGCTTACCCTGTGAAGTCTGCATGCATGAGTCAAACTAAGAGTCAACTAAAGCCCATCACACACCGTCTGCGACCGCCGCGCGTCAAAACAGCCGCCTCCATTATTTTCAATGAACCTATCGCACACCGGTGGCGTCCGACGCGCGCTGGCGCCTCGCCTGACGCGCCGATAGAACCAGTTCTATTTTCCAGGCGGCGCCGCGCGGCAATGCGTCGGACGGAGCCGGTGTGTGTTGGGCTTAAGAGTCAACTAAGACTCCATGAGTTCAGCTTACCCTGTGAAGTCTGCAGTGTACATGCCAGAGTCAAACTAAGAGTCAACTAAGAGTCAACTAAGACTCCATGAGTTCAGCTTACCCTGTGAAGTCTGCAGTGTACATGCCAGAGTCAAACTAAGAGTCAACTAAGAGTCAACTAAGACTCCATGAGTTCAGCTTACCCTGTGAAGTCTGCAGTGTACATGCCAGAGTCAAACACGTACACCCGTGTGACCTGGCAGAAGCTGAGGTAACCCAGGGCCACCACGAAGCAGTACCTACAGAGAGAGAGACAGAGAGAGAGAGAGAGAGAGAGAGAGAGAGAGAGAGAGAGAGAGAGAGAGAGAGAGAGAGCAGGGAGACAGAAAGATAGTACAATTAATTAAAACCAGGAAAGAATCTGTGTGATCACTTGAGCCATTATTTTATACGTTTGGCTGTTCAAAGATAGCAGGTTGGAATCAATGTTTTGGAAGAGTGAACGATTATTTAGCCCCACGGGGTCACTGAACCGCGGGGACTCCAATATGGCGTATCTTTAATAATTTAAATATCTGAACCAGAAACACATTATACACATGTTTTCCAGTTCAAATCTCCTTCAAAGGAAAATGAACTGGAACAGGAAACGGGATTTGGCATGCTTCTGGGGAAACCCGGGACTATACAGTTTAATGCACGGAAACCATTTGGTTTCAATTGGTTGTGATCAGGGAGAAAACGTACGTACAAACAAACGTACGTGTCTTTGTGAGCTTGTGGAAACATTTTCACTATTTAACCCATTCTGTACGGGAACCCCTTTTGGTGTTTTAACTATTGAAAAATAGCAGATCTACAAGCTCATAGCGCGCCACCGAGTGGCGCGCTACGAGCTTGTAGGTCTGCTAGCTTTGAAAATTCGTAAAAATGCGGCACACATCTTTGACTAATATATATTCTTTCAGGAGACTTTTATTATTTTATTTTGCCGTCAATGGGTTAAAACACCTTTTAAATACCGGTAATAATAATAAAAAAAGTTAACGGTTTTGGACATACAAGCTCTCCACCCGACTGTGACGATTTGCCAAAACCAAACAAACATTAATTTGCAGATGTGTAACTAAGCAGTTTCATCCACACAGAGACACAGGAATATCTTGATTGGAGTCATCCCAGGACTCTTTGTTTTCCAGACCGCTTAACTTCAGAACACCGGAGCGTGACAAGGAACCTTGTTTGTTTGATCACTCCCAACCCCTTTTCCTCCTCGTCTCCTCTGAAGTGGAACAAGGCTTTTTCACACTCCCTTAACAGAGGACAGTGGTGTTGGCAGCGCCACAGCGCAGGGAGGGGAAGGAGGAGTACGGGGGGGGGGGGGCATTGAGGAAGTGGAGGAGGGAAGAAGCGGCTATAATATGTCACTGTCACTGGACGAGAGAGAGAGAGGGGAGACAACAGGGGCTTTCAATGGAGGGCCGAGAGACAGAAAGGCGCTGAGGCTCGCTGGTACAAAAGCTACTGCTGATTCAGCCTAGCTATAGCAACGAGCTAGCAAGCTACAGCTAGCGTCCCTACACACATGCCAACAAAAGGAGGGATTGTTTACCCTACTGGGTGTGGAGGCAACAAAGCCAGATGTATTCATTTATACTTATCGTATGACAGAGTCGCACGGCAAAAGAAAAAGGTCATCTACAAGCTCAGAAGATCTGCTATTATCAGCATACGCTGTGCGACTCCGTCGTACGACAAAATTATAAATTGAGCATCAGATATACCAGCCGCCACAGATCCACCTCAAAATACTGAGTGTAAAAGTATGGCTCATTATTTTCGCATTTAAATTAGCCTAATACTCAATTTTACAGTGTAGGCTGTATTGGCAAGAAAAGTCCATCTATACCAACGACACATGACACATGAAATAAATTTCACCTCAATGTGCTCAAGTGTTCAGCATCTTCACCTCTGGACTTGCTCTTTTTCCCTCTACACCAACTCTTCGGCAAAAAAAATATTTTTTGGCAAACGTTTCCCCCAGATTGAATGGGGATGCCTCATGTGGTTAAAACCTGAAGACTTTCTCAAGCTCTTTGGAGAAGCAACAACAGATATAAATTTAGAGAATATACATGCATAAATGAATAAATAAATAAATGGTTAAATTGGTATTTGACCTGAAATCAACCCAAAGGGCTTTCAGCTACTTAGTGTCTGTAATCCTCTGGCTGGGCTTGGCTGGGCTCCAGGCATGGGGAGCAGCATACATACAGGCCTTCTGCAAACAGCTGCACGCTAGGAGCACCACAGCACCGCCACCTCTGCATGGGTGCATGCACACAGTAGCTCTCTGCTCGGTGCCTCTCTCCGTCTTACACAACCAATCTCTTTTAAGCATCCCAGCCAAAGTCCTCGCTTATGGGCTCCTGCGTGCGTGCGTGTGTCATGGTGCGAGTGAGAGAGAAAAAAAATATTGAACTTATTTGTCTAGAAAGAGAGAATGGGGGGGGATTGTGTATCACGGGGAAAACCTGTTCATGATACACAATCTTATTTCTCTCAAAAAGGGTTACGAAATCAAAAATCTATTGCAGTCAGACAAACAGAAAATCACGTTATGTGCCTGCAGACAACCACTGATCTGTGGAATGATTGACTTTGGAAAATGTACATGCACAGTAAATGAAGAAATCCTTTGTGTGAATCTGGCAGCGATGTTGGACGGTATAACGCCCAAGCTCCCTGAAACCTCTGCTTGACTGTCTAAGTGACATCAAGGCATGGAAGGCTCTTAATTTTCTAAGTGTCAACGAAAGTAAAACGGAGGTTATAATGTTTGGACCTAGCGGTCCTGGTATCGTTCCCACTGACCTAGGTTCCCTGCAGCCATATGTGAAACCTGTGGTCTCAAACCTTGGCGTCAAACTAGACAATGCCCTTAAACTTGACAAACAGGTCAATGCGGTAGTTAGCTCTAGTTTCTATCATCTGAGGCTGCTGGCCAAAATCAAGTCGGTGCTATCTTTTAGTGATTTTGAGCGGGTTATACATGCCTTCATATCTACGCGGTTGGACTACTGTAATGCCTTGTACGCTGGTTTAAACCAAGCCTCCCTTGCTCGACTCCAGCTAGTCCAAAACTCAGCCGCTCGTCTACTCACAGGTACTCGCAGACGTGAGCATATCACACCTGTCTTGGCCTCCCTTCATTGGCTCCCTGTCCGCTTCAGAGTGGATTTTAAAATTATTTTATTTGACTTAAAATCTATAAATGGTCTGGCTCCTCTTTATTTGTCTGACCTTATTGAGGTTTATACTCCTTCTAGATCACTGCGGTCTGAGGGCCAGCTAAACCTCAGGGTCACAAAGAAGACCCGCTTAAAGTCCAGAGGCGACCGAGCCTTTTCTGTTGTAGCCCCTAAACTATGGAACGCACTCCCCTCCCACGTCAAATTGGCCCCCTCCATCGAGACCTTTAAATCCCGCCTAAAGACCCACCTCTTTACCTTGGCTTTTTAACCCCGCTTGAGTTCCTTTGGTCCATGTATATGTTTTGTCTCACTGTGATGCTGTTGTTTTTCTGTTGTTTTCTGTAATGTGTCTCAGTTGTTGTCACTGTTTGTATTTTGTTTTCTCGCTGTTGTTTTTCTGTGTGGTAGCTTTAGTGCACTTGTTTTTATTTTATTTTTTCTCCTGTACAGCACTTTGTAAACTCTGAGTTTTAAAACGTGCTATATAAATAAAGTGGATTGGATTGGATTGGAAGCTCAGCCATGCAACGAAGTAACTGTTGTTATATGATGTACCATACGGTCAATGGAGAACAGAAATGAAGGGGGGTGGAGGAAGCTACTGTGCACTCTGCACACTACAAATCACATGACCTCTCTCTTCATCCAATGATCCAAAACGATTAATTAAATCCCTTCTTATCTTGCTTTTTTTTGCTTCAGGCTCATAGAACAGTTAACCACTTTCAGCCTTGCATCCCAGCTATTTTGGGTCATGATGAGCGAAAAAAGGTTAAACGTTTTACTAAAATAAGCAATCTACAAGCTCACAGGTGTCACGATTCAATGCGCTACGAGCTTGTAGATTCGCTGCATGACGCGTCAGACGAAGAGAGGTACCTATAATGAAACAGTAACTTGCAGAATTTGGTGAAACTGCTCCAAGAAGCCTTCTACAACAACCCCGCCAACAAATTGTAATGTACACAAATAAAACACCACTTATAAAAGCCTCAACAAACCACCCAATAACCGTCGCAATTTCACCAAGATGAGCTTATGTTCCACTGGCACGCGGCAGCAATCCTCAGCCAGGAAATGAGCTATGTGTGACAGTAGCTATATTTACAGTGTGTGCCCACTGGGGTATCCGCTCTTCAACCTGACGTGATTTGCGTTTGTGTAATTTACAGCACATGGGGGGGGGGGGACCTTAATTTCCCCTCGCTGCCTCAGATGGCCTCCGATAGAGCCTGGGACTAAAGTAGGCTGCCTTCCCGCTGTGGGAGAGCCACAGACAGGTCAGTGCACAGAAGGGGAGCCCCATGGGGTCTCTGGGTACCGCAGGGCAGGCTGTATAGTAATAACAAGTCAAGACACCCATCAGCTCTGATCAAAGCTGATTTTCTGTGTTTCTCGGCATGTGTACACACACCGTAAAGCCCTCGAAAGCACCACTGGAGACAATGCTCCCACAAATGCATACATCAATTACTGGATCACAGGAGGAAGATTCTTGTACGCTGTAGCAGCCCAAATAATTATATGCAGAGTCATAACCACATTCCGTACATATATATCGATGGTTATAGAATACGTCTGAAACTTTGTCAGACTTGTCACATGCAGTACATGGAAATGTAGTTAGCCAAGTATGCATGAAAAGTACATGGATATAGACGTGTGAATACACACATTACACAACACTAACCCACATCACACTAAAGGGCCCATGCATCTTCCACCAGCACTGGGCCACATAGCGGCAGTGCAACGGCACATTTCCTTATTCTGTCTAAAGTAGGAACAACTTTGTTACATAAAAGTGTGACATCTTTTTTTTTCCATATCTTTGCTTTTGGCATGGGGCATTCTTGGAACTAAATTGACATTTTTTTTTAATCGGCCCTCAGGTCTTAATGGGTTAAAATCCAAAATAAATACAGCCACAAGTGTGACTGTCAGGTTACAGTATGTGTGTTTAGGTAGGCCTACTGTAGGTATGTTATTAACCCATTCTGACCTGAGATCAGATTCATACGAGGTTTCCACTGGACACACACTGGTCTGATTAACCCATTCTGACCTGAGATCAGATTCTAAAAATGTCAGTCGTTCTTCGATTTTTCAAAAATAGCAGACCTACAAGCTCGTATCGCACCACTCGGTGGCGCGCGCGATATGAGCTTGTAGATCTGCTATTTTTCAATACCAAAATGGGTGCCCGGTCAGAATGGGTTAAATATCCTCCTCCAAACACAGATCATTAAAGGAGAAATCCAAACCAAAAGGCATGTACCCGAATCAGCCTATAATTCTGTCCCAACATACATGTTGGCCTATAATTGTTTCATAGATGCCCCCTGTTCTCCATTTCCGCCACCCCTCCCACAGCAAAATGCAGGTATTTTAGTAGCTCCAAGCTTTATTTCTGAGGGGCACTAGCCCCTCCTATAAACCACTATAGTGTAGATTCTGTCTGAACAAACATTAAGTGCCATTGACAATGAATGGAGAATTTACGTCATTATGTGTCTTGAGCCAATCGGCTGGGTTGTCAGTGGCCACCGAGTCGTAACCTTTTCCGTCCGTGGGACGGCTCCACACGTCCTAGGGAACCCAATCGACGCGTTATGAGCGCATCCTCAATGCTATCAGGCCAGAGAAGAATATTCTGAATTTTTTTCCTTTTTTAAATTTTTTTTTGACTGAGACTTCATAGTAAAAGCGGCCATGTCTTTCCGGCACCCCAGAGCTTCTATTTTGAAGGAATCCCTGCACCGATTGTGTTAATGCATGTTCGGACTGACGGGACTTTATTTGTAATGTTTTCAAATGTTTTATTTTTTTTCCTTCTTTGTTTTCCTTTTCCTATAATGTCTCTTCTATTTGTAATCTGTGAAGCACATTGGGTTGCACTTGCTGTATGAAATGTGCTATACAAATAAAGTTTTGATTCTTGATTGATTGATTGATTGATTGATTGATTGATTGAGAATTTTAGAGACAATGAGTGTAAATGAGAGATGGGGGAACATAGAGACAGGAATAAAAAATAAAAAAATAAAAAGGGCTACAACTGAAATTAAATTAAAATGAACCATGAATGAAACCATGAAAGAGTCTCCAGTTTGCTGCTGGTCATTGGAGATTCACTTTTATTACCATTTCCACAGCCAACATTTTTTATTTATTTTCTTCTCATTACCACCAGCCCCTCAGAGTACTAAAAGTAGCCCAACACTCTCTCCACTCCCTGTGTCCCAGCAGCAGACAGACAACTCTTTATGGTGTTGGGGATAGACTTTAGGGTCCGTTTTCTCCAAATTTAGTCACTGCCAATTCCCAGTGTGTGTGTGTGTGTGTGTGTGTGTGTGTGTGTGTGTGTGTACTGTGGTTACCGTCACTGCCAACACCCTCTGCGGGCCTGGGGAGGGTGTGGACCAGTGGTTCCCAAACCTCTTGACCGCTCGAGACCCAAAAAGAGAAATCTGATGTTCACCCAAACTAGTGAAAATAGCAGATCTACAAGCTCAGAAGAATGCGTCGCGATGTGAGCTTGTAGACCAGCTATTTTCACTATACATCTTAAAAGTTAATTCATGGAATGTCTCATTCATGGAAAGTGTTTTTAATTTCTGAAACTTTTTTTAAAAATGACAAAATGTAGAATATTTTACAGATAAAAATGTGTCCGCGACCTACAAATGGGGGACAACCAACCATGTCTCCTCTGATACACAGTATGAGTGACCTGGCGGCGTGCGGTCCCATCTTCTCACATACCAGCGAGGCGTTCCGCTGGGAGAACGTTAAGCATGCGTGGCATCTCTCATGCCAGCGCTCCAGATCCCCTCCCCACTGAACAGCTGCCCCACACAGTGTTGCCAGATTGTGTGAGAGAAAGAAGCAACGCTGGTCTATGAAAACCAGCCCAAAAGAACAGAATGAATGAATGAATGAATGGTTTATTTCGATATTTTTTCAGTTAGACATCACAAAAATCTTTTTTTTTTTCTCTTTTTGACTTGATCGAAAAGGTATAGAGACAATTAAAGCAGTCCACATGAGCACAGTAAACCTACTGTATAGTGTATACATCAGCTTTTTGAAAATAGCTGATTCACAAGCTCACAATGCGTGGCGTGCTAGATCTGCTATTTTCAAAACACATCTTGAAACAAAATGTGGAAGATTTTTGAAACATTCAAAACACAAATCCCGTACTTCCACACTTCCACAAATATACACTGGGCATACAGGGGAGCAAAATACAAACAAAACATTTTCAGATAGGGGTAAGGGACATGAATTTGGGGGTCCATGACAGTCGACAGAATGACTGGTTTAAATAACAATAATATGCAACTACTACACTTTAGAAATAAGCCCAAACTAACCAGTAGGACTTGCTAGTGCAGTGACAAGGACACGGACAGTTTAACATATACAGTACGAGTACACTGACATAGTGTGAATATCGACAGTATTTAAAATAACTAACAGGCTGTGGCTGTGGCGACTGTGGCTCAGGAGGTAGAGCAGGTCGTCCAATGATCCATGGGTCGGCGGTTCGAATCCCGGCTCCTCCTGTCTACCAGTGCCTGACCAAACCGGACATACTGCTAATGGGAATTAACCTGGGGCGCTAGACCCAAGCTGTGGAATGACCTCCCGCCCTCATTCTGTAGGGGAGGTCATTTCTGTCCACACACAGCCTGGAAATTCACCTCTTCAGACTCTATCCATCTTATCGTCTACTTTACCGTTTTCCCAAACAGTCGGGGTCCACTTGTGGGTCGCAGGACCATTTATATGAGTAAATATCCCCTTATTTTTCATTCAGATTTTTATTTATTTATTATTATTTCAAAAATATTCTCGCTCCCCCCAAAAAACAAAAATGCAGTAGTAGGTCTCATCATTTATTTCTTTTTTTCTTTTTTGGGAAAACGGTAAAGTAGACGATAAGATGGATAGAGTCTGAAGAGGTGAATTTCCAGGCTGTGTGTGGACAGAAATGACCTCCCCTACAGAATGAGGGCGGGAGGTCATTCCACAGCTTGGGTTGGAGGAAGAGTCTAGCGCCCCAGGTTAATTCCCATTAGCAGTATGTCCGGTTTGGTCAGGCACTGCCTCCAAACCAACGCAGCTGGTGGGAGCCTGGTTGGGGTAATGAACTTATTGCGCTAAAATGAACTGCCCTTGTTTGGTTTAAATGGTAAATGGTGCATTTATATAGCGCCTTTATCCAAGGTTACACAGATTGTGCATTACATTCACCCATTCACACACACATTCATACACCGATTGCGGCGGAAGCCATGCAAGGTACCAACCAGCACATCGGGAGCAATTTGGGGTTCAGTGTCTTTCCCAAGGACACTTCGACATGTAGACAGGAGGAGCCGGGATTCGAACCGCCAACCCATGGATCATTGGACGACCTGCTCTACCTCCTGAGCCACAGTCGCCACAGCCACAGCCTGTTAGTTATTTTAAATACTGTCGATATTCACACTATGTCAGTGTACTCGTACTGTATATGTTAAACTGTCCGTGTCCTTGTCACTGCACTAGCAAGTCCTACTGGTTAGTTTGGGCTTATTTCTAAAGTGTAGTAGTTGCATATTATTGTTATTTAAACCAGTCATTCTGTCGACTGTCATGGACCCCCAAATTCATGTCCCTTACCCCTATCTGAAAATGTTTTGTGCCAGGGAGTCCCGTACGGGATTTGTGTTTTGAATGTTTCAAAAATCTTCCACATTTAGTTTCAAGATGTTTTGAAAATAGCAGATCTAGCACGCCACGCATTGTGAGCTTGTGAATCGGCTATTTTCAAAAAGCGGATGTATACACTATACATACAGTATATGCTCATGTGGACTGCTTTAATTGTCTCTATACCTTTTCGATCAAATCAAAAAGAAAAAAAAAAGTTTGTGATGTCTAACTGAGCAAATATCGAAATAAACCATTCATGGTGCATTTATATAGCGCCTTTATCCAAGGCGCTTCACAGAGATTGTGCACTACATTCACCCATTCACACACACATCCACACACCGACGGCAGCGGAAACCATGCAAGGCACCAACCAGCACATCGGGAGCAATTAGGGGTTCATTAATTCTCTCATAGAGCTTGTAGGTCTGCTATTTTTGAAAAATCGTAAAAAATGTGACGCAAATCTTTGAATATATATTCTTTCAAAGTGAATGTTTTTAACTCAGGTCTAAATGGGTTAAAGTGGTGAAATGCCTACATTGTAAATGGTCTCCCCCTCTATGCCAGCAGCGCGAGGCAAAACACCAAACAACAGTGGCAATAGAAGCAGTGGTTACGGTATTATAATACAGCACACAGAGCACGCTACTGTTTGTCACAGACGCCTCCAGGCTGTTATAATCACAGTACAGTGGTCACATAAATGAATTCAGTCCGGGGGGGGGGGGGGGGGGGGGGGGGGAGGGGGTTAATGCCAGGCCACTGTACTACAGTGTATATATCCGGGTTTGTTCTGCTCCATTTCATCTCAATAGAGTGGTATTACGACTGAGGAAGGAAGGAAGGGAGGGAGGGAGAGAGAGAGAGGGAAACAGAAGCGAGAGAGACGGGAGGCTTAAGTTACAGTAAAATATTGTACAGACGGATAAAATAGAAAGACAAATTGGAGAGGAGAGCAAAGGGGAGAGAACGTTATGAGTGTGAACCAGCCAGGGTGTCCATTTGGTTCCAGTTGTACACTCTCACGGGTTAAATTAACGGCGGAGGATTTCACTGGCTTAGACGAACTCAAGGTAATAGTTAAATCATGGGATATTTGCAACTCATTAACATCTCACCACAATGATAGTATGTTTTCAGTGTAAGCCGAGTCATAGTTGTGGGCATGACATAATTCATGTATGCATGTGTGTGTAAAATGGTTGTTAATCAGTGGTTTCAAAATCTTTTCATGTCAAAGACCCCCACCATTAGGCGGCAGACCCCCCCCCCCCCCCCCCCCCCCCCACCCGCTTGGAAATGTCTTGTGCCAGTGATCCCCATGAAAGAAGATTCATGTTGTTACTAGATTTGGTACAGGATTAGATGGAGAGAGATAGAGATATACCCATTATCTGAATACTCATTCTTATACGTACATTATCTCATTAACCCATTCTGACCGAGGCACCCATTTTTGGTGTTGGCATCATGTTATGCTTTAGCTATTGAAAAATAGCAGATCTACAAGCTCATATCGCGCCACCGAAGATGGCGCGATATGAGCTTGTAGGTCTGCTATTTTTGAAAAATCGAAGAACGACTGACATTTTTAGAATCTGATCTCAGGTCAGAATGGGTTCATCAGACCAGTGTGTGTCCAGTGGAAACCTCGTATGAATCTGATCTCAGGTCAGAATGGGTTAATACTAGTAAAGGTCAAGATCAAGTTTATAATGTATATGTCCCAGCTTGGGACATATTGGAGACAGCCTGGGACCACATCAAGGGAGAGAGAGAGAGAGAGAGAGAGAGAGAGAGTGAGAGAGAGAGAGAGAGAGAGAGAGATGCAAAATCCTGCGTTTGCCGGTTCAATGCCCTCCATCTCTGCGGATGTGAACATGACAGGACTGTGGCCTCTCTCACCCTTTTCCTGACCGCACAGCACAGACATTCCTAGAAAACTGCGACTGAGCAACGGCAGCTTTAAAATGAACCTTTGACCCAGATACAGACCTGGTACAGCACATAATTTAAATACTAGCAGGTCAATGTTAAACCCTGATCCCCCCCCCCCCCCACACACACACACCCCACAGCGTTTCTATAGCACTTAAACACTCCAAAACACAAGGTTTGAAAAGAACTGTCAGCAACATTGGTTTTCCACCCTGGTGTAGGTGAGGTTCCTAGTAGCCTGCAGGGTGGCTGAACAGGGCCAAGGGTTTTAGCTCATGCTTAAAAGGGACACTTCACCCTTTTTGCAAAATAAATAAATATGTTAATAACGTTTAGAAGATTTAGAACACTTTCCTGGGGGTCTTTGTGTGTAATATGTGGGTTTTTAGATATTTTAGATTTTAGCAGTGAGCCTAGTGTCTCTGATGTCATCGACAGTGGGCTCACTTCCTTCCTGGACTACAGTAAAACTGCCCCTCCCCCTATCCACAAGGAGGAGCAGTGTACCAAAGCATTATGGGAATTGTAGTCCAGGAAGGAAGTGAGCCCACTGTCGATGACATCAGAGACACTAGGCTCACTGCTAAAATCTAAAATATCTAAAACCACATATTACACACATAAAGACCCCCAGGGAAGTGTTCTAAATCTTCTAAATGTCATTAACATATATTCTTTTGCAAAAAGGGTGAAGTTTTCCTTTAACTAATACCTTTCTGCTCGCCGAAATGAGCCAATCTGGAATCTACAACCTCACAATGCATCGCATCGGGATGTGAGCTTATAGATTGGTTATTTCGGCCACATGACACCGATTCGCAAGTTAAGAATAAATTAGGCTCAAGCGTTGTTACTTGGTACCCATTTCAATGAAATACACAGCTGGAAAATCGGTAACAGATTTAGTTGGTGTCACAGAGCAGTATTAGTTTTAATAAACTAAGTACAATATACTGAATACAGTACACTACAGTACAATGGTTGGCAGATAGGATTGCGTACAGTGAATTACTATGAAAAACTCTGATGACTGTCAGTGTTCTGTTGAAGAGGGCTTTGGAGCATTCAATTCAGACTGCAAGTCCTATCTTCGTATTTATGTGTGTAGCATGACAATTGATCAAAAATGCAGAGACAAAATGACAAGACAGGGTATTCGTAAAGTTCAATATATGGAGTGAGTTGTCATCATATTGAATATTTTGTTTATTCATGGCATGTTGTCCACAGGAAACACTTGTTTGCACCTGCCCCCATAGCCTTGAATCACGCTAAAAATAACAAGATTGTGTGCGTGTGTCTGTGCGTGTGTACACAGTACAGTACAGTACAGTACAGTACAGTACAGTACAGTACAGTACAGTACAGTACAGTACAGTACAGTACAGCACACACACACACACCACACACAAACGGTCAAAGATGAGCCACAGATGGAACACTGAGGGGCAGAGTCGTCGTCACGCTGCAAACTCACCAACTTCCCAAAACATCAAGATAACACAATAAGGAAAAACAGCAACGTCACTGAAATGGGAGTGAGCCAACAGCCACAGGCTGCATCTGGAACATGTGTTCCTGTAACCCAGGCATGTGAGCTCCTCCAGCCCAAGCAGCAAGCCCCAAAAATGTGCCGTCCCTCCCTCCCTCACGACAGGAAACCGTCCAAGCGCATTTAGTAAGGGAGCTGAACTGTGAAATATCGTATCGTGTTATCCTCTATACTCCGTTGTTTGCCTAGTACGGTATCTCTCAATGGGAGTGCTTCGTCAAATGTTTGCTGAAGCCTGGCAGGTCAGCGTGAGCTCATCTGCTCTATCACCTAGTCTTAGAGAGTTGGATTTTTATTCCCCAATGCGGAACATATAGGAGCCGGATTTTATTTTAAATTATATTTATTTGCTTAACCCATTTAGGCCTGACCTCAAAATTGAAAAATAAATCTTCTAAATCCTCCAGTTTTCTGAAATAAATATTTTCACGATTTTTCAAAAATAGCAGACCTACAAGCTCGTAGCGCGCCACTCGGTGGCGCGCTAGGAGCTTGTAGATCTGCTATTTTTCAATAGCTAAATTATAACAATGTTTAAAACACTAAAAGGGTTCCCGCCCAAAATGGGTTAATTCTTGGTAGATTTTCAGCACTTCCGATGTCAAAACTATAGTCTGCAGCTAATCTTACATACTACTCGGGCCTAGGTCGATCAGTCTAAATTTCCTGTGCACTGACGGCAGGACAGGGACCTCGATTCGGTTACATCTTCCACAGAATATTTTTCAATGGTGCACTCAAAGCGATTACTGGACCCAGGGAATCATTTTTGAAGTGTGGTGGTGGGGAGGCAGTAAAAGAGCTCACAGAAATTACATCACGACAGCGTCTCAGCCAAATATCAATATACCAGCTGAGTTATAGACAACATTCAGTTATCCTTGTTTTTTGAGCAGTTGCAGTTGCAAATTAAGTCACTTGTCAAAGTCACGGTGAGCATTATTGAGACAAAAACAAACATATATCCCTGGTAATCCCAGGAAATCAGCGACAGACATTCGCAGAAATGCTAAACACGTATAGAACTGAATATACTGCAGGCTAGAGAGCATGGCATGCAGTGAACGCATGACATTCCACCAAGATATACCCATGTTGTACCCGTCTAAAGACTTCCTTAATGTCAATGGCGTCCACACCCACAACACCAGAGGGAGTTCAACAAACCATGTGCAACCCAGATTCGGCACAAACAAGGGACTAAATTCATCTAGCTCCTATGCCACCAAAATGTGGAACGCCCTACTGCCTTTTCCCTTCCTTTATATGATGATTTCCCCTTTTGTTTTTTTAGAAGCGTACATTTGCACGATGTTCTGATGAATAAAAAAAAAATGGTGGACCCTGTTGTAAACAAGCGTAATGCTTTATCATCCACGGTAACAGTTTTTGTATTGAGTCGTGCTAAGGTTTGAAATGTACCTATTCTGCATACTGTTAATAAATCGATCAATCATTGAATCCATTTAATTCACGTCTCGTGTCATAGTTCTACAGTACTGTATCATGTGCAGCAGCTATGGCAGTTGACTATGCGACCGTGTGACGGGTGTCTCGGAAGGTTAATGTTGGAGCGACGTACCTCGATTTCTACAACTTTAACCCCTTTTGGTGTTACCATTACGTTATGCTTTAGCTATTTAAAAATAGCAGATCTACAAGCTCGTAGCGCGCCACCGAGTGGCGCGCTACGAGCTTGTAGGTCTGCTATTTTTTGAAAAATCGACTGACGTAGAAACATGGCTTTTTCAGAAAACTGTCATTTTCAAACAGACATTTTTAGAATCTGATCTCAGGTCAGAATGGGTTAAGACTAGAGGAAGGATATCGTGGTTCACATACACCAGGATGTGGCCAGCTTGATCTGCGGAGGATTGCCAGTACAGTATGTGTGTTGCGCAAGAAGTGCACGGACAGACGAAATGCCAGAAAAGATCAAATGCAAAATGAAAGCGGTGCCGGAAAAATGTAACCTTTGGAAAATGCCATGTTCAGTAATTGCGTACTTTTATGTCATTTAAAAAATAAATAAGATTTGCGAAAAAAGGGTCCACATATTTCAAGCATGACTGTATTACATAATTAATCATATTGGTTGAACTATACCTTTTGCCATGTGTATTAGCAGTTATTGTTGGTCCCATAGATGCATGTATATTGTGCGTTGTATATTTTACGTTCCCATGTATAAGGTTTAAGAATTGCATGATATTGGTTTGAGACCTTTTTTTTTTTTAGAGCAGACCTGTTCTCAACCCAAAGGTTTTCTCCCACGTCTTTGTTCAAAGTCAGGCACTCGTGAACGCTGCGTCGGCACATTCATGGCTGTATAGGTCTTTAAGTGTAGACGTACAGTACAATGCTATTATTATCAGAGAATAGCCTCCTGGCGGAGATTTGAGCTCTGCTGAACACCACCTTTCAAGTCATTATTATTATTATTATTATATAGCCACAACCCATTTTGGGCGGGAACCCCTTTTGGTGTTAGCATTATGCTATGCTTTAGCTATTGAAAAATAGCAGATCTACAAGCTCATAGCGCGCCACGAGCTTGTAGGGCTGCTATTTTTGAAAAATCTGATGCGAGCTCTGTCCATTTTACCCTTTATTTATTTTTTTCTTATCATTTTTATCCCACGATTTTGTAACACATTTTTCACCCCTGTGTCAATTATCTAATGTGATCCTGGGCTCTACACCCCCTCCACCAACCTAGTCCCCATACTGTATATGGGGGACAAGGGGAGAGCAACGGACATGCTTCCTTCATGCCTGAGTGTCCAAGTTGCTCCTTTACACCTGACAGGGGGGAGTTTCCCTGGTTGGACGTAGCACGTGGAAGGAACACGTTATTCCAACCAGTTCCTTTCCCCTCCACCAGGCGCCCCGGCTGGCCAGGGGGAGGCAGTTTAGAGACCAGGATTACTGCATGTAATCCTGGTCTAGTGCCCCCGTGCCCGAGAACATGCAAACTCCACACAGAAAGGCCCTTTCGCCAAACCCCGCCTTCGGGTATGGGCACTGATGACGCAGAGGAGCACCCCACAGCGTCCCGAGCGGGAATCGAACCTTTATATATATATAACTGCTGTTCAGTACACCTGACGAAGGCTGCAGAAGCCGAAATGTTTTCACCGCTCAGATAATACACGTTTTTTTTGGAGCATTGAGACGGAGACCTATACGGTCTATATTTACACTCACAGATTTAAATTACCACTCAGGGTTCAGCTGTGTACCCTCTAGGAACCACTCAGGGTTCAGCTGTGTACCCTCTAGGAACCACTCAGGGTTCAGCTGTGTACCCTCTAGGAACCACTCAGGGTTTAGCTGTGTACCCTCTAGGAACCACTCAGGGTTTAGCTGTGTACCCTCTAGGAACCACTCAGGGTTCAGCTGTGTACCCTCTAGGAACCACTCAGGGTTCAGCTGTGTACCCTCTAGGAACCACTCAGGGTTTAGCTGTGTACCCTCTAGGAACCACTCAGGGTTCAGCTGTGTACCCTCTAGGAACCACTCAGGGTTTAGCTGTGTACCCTCTAGGAACCACTCAGGGTTTAGCTGTGTACCCTCTAGGAACCACTCAGGGTTTAGCTGTGTACCCTCTAGGAACCACTCAGGGTTCAGCTGTGTACCCTCTAGGAACCACTCAGGGTTCAGCTGTGTACCCTCTAGGAACCACTCAGGGTTTAGCTGTGTACCCTCTAGGAAGTTGGAACCACTCAGGGTTTAGCTGTGTACCCTCTAGGAACCACTCAGGGTTTAGCTGTGTACCCTCTAGGAACCACTCAGGGTTCAGCTGTGTACCCTCTAGGAACCACTCAGGGTTTAGCTGTGTACCCTCTAGGAAGTTGGAACCACTCAGGGTTTAGCTCTGTACCCTCTAGGAACCAATCAGGGTTTAGCTGTGTACCCTCTAGGAACCAGCGAAATATTGTGTGACGCCAACATAAGAGCACATGACGTGTGCGGTTGCACATGACGGTATAGCCACCGTCTGTCCTGAAAACCTGTCTCAGGAAAAGAAATCAACAAAGCATTTTAAACGGTGTAGTAGTTTACTGTACATGTGTAGCTCTTACTTGTGCATGTGCTCCAGGCCGGTGAACACCATGATGCTGTAGGACAGACCGCTCTGCACCAGGAAGTGGAGGGCGTACCTGCGGGACGGACACACATGTGGGATTTTAGCAGCTCATCGTGTCGCTTAAACCCATTTTTTGGGCGGGAACCCCTTTTGGTGTTAGCATCATGCTATGCTTTAGCTATTGAAAAACAGCAGACCTACAAGCTAGTAGGTTTATTTCTGAAAAATCTAAGAACGACCGACATAGAAACGTAGCTTTTTCAGAAAACTGTCAGGATGTAGAAGACATTTTTTTAGAATCTGATCTCAGGTCAGAATGGGTTTAACACTGTAGAACTCCGTTATCGTTGCCGGCGGGGCAGAAACCTTCTTATCTGCATATTTGAACTTTTTTTTAGGTTTCGGGTGGGAAATTAATCCACGTCATACCACAATGTCTTGTACTCGAGTAGCAAAAAAATAGACGATCTATAAGCTCAAAATGTGTCACATCGCAACAGCATTAACCCATTCTGAACGGGCACCCATTTTGGTGTTGGCATCATGTCGTGCTTTAGCTATTGAAAAATAGCAGATCTACAAGCTCATATCGCGCCACCGAGTGGCGCGATACGAGCTTGTAGGTCTGCTATTTTTGAAAAATCGAAGAGCGACTGACATTTTTAGAATCTGATCTCAGGTCAGAATGGGTTCATCAGACCAGTGTGTGTCCGGCGGAAACCTCGTATGAATCTGATCTCAGGTCAGAATGGGTTAACAGTTTTGGACATAGAAGGTTTCCACCCGACAGTAAAGGTATGTTCCTAACACACACACACACACACACACACCTAACAGACACATTAAGTAATCATTTATACTCGTATCGTATGACGGTGTTGCGCAGAGAGAAAATCGCAGCTCACAACAAAGAGCTCCCAATGTGTCGTAATGAGACATGCTTGTATACTTCAAAATGTTGGTGTGCAGCAGTGTCGTACGAAAAGAGTATAAATAAAAGGTTGCATTTGCCTATTCAAATTTCCTTTTCATAATGTGAAAACAGCATTAATGTGTCTTAATGCTCTGGTGTGAAGCAATTTGGAAATGTCTTGTTGCTGAAATATGCTGCATTTTGCATTTCCAAAACACTGAATTCACGAAGAATAATTATGTAATGCTCATTCTTCTTCTTCTTCTTCTTCTTAAAAAAAAAAATAACCCTTTAATTCCACAATTAACACCAGATTCTGAAAATAAACAATGTATGGTCAATATGAAGCTAATAAAAAGTGTCACTTGCATACCAGGCACAGGTGTTTTACCAGCAGTGCTGTCATAACTCAGAAATGGTCATATTTCTCAAAATGGTGGAATTAACCCATTTTGGGCGGGAACCCCTTTTGGTGTTAGCATCATGCCATGCTTTAGCTATTGAAAAATAGCAGATCTACAAGCTCATAGCGCGCCACCGAGTGGCGCGCTACGAGCTTGTAGGTCTGCTATTTTTGAAAAATCAAAGAACGACTGACATAGAAACATAGCTTTTTCAGAAAACTGTCTGATCTCAGGTCAAAATGGGTTAAGTTTTAGATGACTGACACACACACACACACACACACACACACACACACACACACACACACACACACACACACACACACACACACACACACACACACACACACACACACACACACATCTCCATCATGTCATGAGGACGCAGGATTAGGAGGAAGGAGCTTCAGAAACCCCCCCCCCCCCCCCCGGGGCATGCGATCAGCCATGTCATGTGGGATGTTTGTTACCATCAGTAATGTGTCATTGTCACTCACGGGGAATACAGTGTGACCTGCCCTCACCCCCGCAGTCACATCACCATCACAAGGCTTCTTCATGTTCTACAGATTCCACGTACCCAATACTGACAGCAAGGCCTACGTAGGTATGCGTCTGTCTGTGTGTGTGTGTGTGTGTGTGTGTGTGTGTGTGCGTGTGTGTGTGTGTGTGTGTGTGTGTGTGTGTGTGTGTGTGTGTGTGTGTGCTTTCACGTGCATTTGCACCCCGAGGTGTGACACGATCAAGCAATAAGATGACCTGTCCTGACTCGCGCTAGCGCACACGCACAGCCACACGCACAGCCACACACACACACACACACACACACAGTTGTGCAGCAGGGGTAAGCAGCTTCCAGATGGGTCTTTGAGGAGGGCCCAGTGTGTGATGGTCTGACATCAAAGCCTCCAGGAGGGAAGATGCCACACCGTGTTAAGCAAGCAGAAGTGCAGGCAAGGGGAGCTATAAGGAGGAGGAGGGCAGTGGGGATATGGGGCGGGCAAGCCAATGGCAGCTCAAGTGTTAACCCATTCTGACCGGGCACCCATTTTGGTGTTGGCATCATGTCGTGCTTTAGCTATTGAAAAATAGCAGATCTACAAGCTCATATCGCGCCACCGAGTGGCGCGATACGAGCTTGTAGGTCTGCTATTTTTTTTTAAATCGAAGAACGACTGACATTTTTAGAATCTGATCTCAGGTCAGAATGGGTTCATCAGACTAGTGTGTGTCCGGCGGAAACCTCGTATGAATCTGATCTCAGGTCAGAATGGGTTAATAATGCAACAATGAGAGAGAGAGAGAGAGAGAGAGAGAGAGAGAGACACAGATACAGAGAGAGAGCAGAGGTGTTAGACAGGAGGAGACGGGAACATGCACTGCCAATTATATTGTGGGTCGGGGACCCATTTGTGGGTCGCGGACACATCTTTATGGGTCGCGGACACATCTTTATGGGTCGCGGACACATCTTTATGGGTCGCGGACACATCTTTATGGGTCGCGGACACATCTTTATGGGTCGCGGACACATCTTTATGGGTCGCGGACACATCTTTATGGGTCGCGGACACATCTTTGTGGGTCGCGGACACATCTTTATGGGTCGCGGACACATCTTTGTGGGTCGCGGACACATCTTTGTGGGTCGCGGACACATCTTTATGGGTCGCGGACACATCTTTATGGGTCGCGGACACATCTTTATGGGTCGCGGACACATCTTTATGGGTCGCGGACACATCTTTGTGGGTCGCGGACACATCTTTATGGGTCGCGGACACATCTTTGTGGGTCGCGGACACATCTTTGTGGGTCGCGGACACATCTTTGTGGGTCGCGGACACATCTTTGTGGGTCGCGGACACATCTTTATGGGTCGCGGACACATCTTTGTGGGTCGCGGACACATCTTTATGGGTCGCGGACACATCTTTGTGGGTCGCGGACACATCTTTATGGGTCGCGGACACATCTTTATGGGTCCCTTTATTCTTTGTTTGCTACATTTCCTTTTTTATTATTGTAATTCGAAAACGCATTTAAAAGAAAACGTTCCCAAAAAAAAGCAAACATTAAAAAAAAGAATTTCCACCAAATAAGCAATGATTTTCTTTTCAGTAATTTCCTGAATGAAATAAAAAAATCTCAAATTCCATTAAAAGGATCCATAGGAAAAAAATGCTTGTTTTTAAGAAGTAGTGAAAATAGCCGATCTACAAGCTCAGCTCACTATGTGGCGCGACGCGCTGTGCGCTTGTAGACCTGCTCATTTCTCTTTTTTGGGTCATGATGAGCTGAAACGTTGGGGAAGCGCTGCAGTAGACTTAGAGGTCCTTGAAGCTGGAAATGTAAACGTGCCGTTTGTTTGCATGTTGTGCGGTGAAGTTGAAATGACCTCCGAATATAGAGATATATAACCCTCTTTGGGCGGGAACCCCATTTTGGCGTTAGCATTATGCTATGCTTTAGCTATTGAAAAATAGCAGATCTACAAGCTCGTAGCGCGCCACCGAGTGGCGCGCTACGAGCTTGTAGGTCTGCTATTTTTGAAAAATCTAAGAACGACCGAGATAGAAACATAGCTTTTTCAGAAAACTGTCAGGATGTAGAAGACATTTTTAGAATCTGATCTCAGGTCAGAATGGGATAAACAACATCTGGTCTCTCTGATGATGATGATGATGCAGATACATAGAAATACACAGTAAAGCCTCTGAAAAAAAAAAAGGAGGATTTTACTGTGTAAGTCTGTTACTGTGTGTGTAAGCCTCGGTATGCATAAAAACACGGAACGTCCTAAAAGGAGCCGGCCATGTGCAGTATGTCTGCTAGCTAGAGGGCCCCCCGAAGGCTGCAGCCGCTGCACGTGTGTAATCCGTACACAACAATATACATGAAGGCGTGCATACAGTATGCAGCACGTGTATACACATATATCCATGCTTGCATTTACTGTATATAGCCTTGCACATGCACCGCTGCATGAAAACCAAGTGACCGTTATGCAACTTTGACTGACGATTCCTTTTGGCTCAATATACTTATCTATATTGTATACAGTACGTGTAGTCGTGCTTCCCTGACATTACCTAATACAGCACAATGATCATCACGCTCAATCTCTAATTTAACCGATAATCTTTAGCTTTTTATTCCTACAATTGCTGTATCATTTACATAGCAGGGTATGGTGTAAAAAAAATAAAAAATAAAACACCCAGGCCAAGAACACCCAGCCAAGTACAATAAATATGACCATATGCTGGCACTGTGAGACGTTGTCTGCTCCAAGTATTTATATGGGCTCATCATACTGTGGAACTTACTGTAGGAGATTAAATCCACTGGGCCACTTGTGTGGACATAAAAGTTTGCATATCGATTCTGAAGTCCAATTAAACAAAGAGGTTTACATGCCTTGGTAAAATAGAGGGGATAAATAGTGTTTCTCATTAGGAGAATGGGGTTTGCCTTAGACTGATTAGCACCATGTCCGGTTGGCTAAATGAAGTTCCAACCATGTGCTCTGAACAGCCACTCTCCACTGTATAGTAAAATGCTATACACGTTGTGACACCATTGTAAGAATGACAACATCGCTATCGCCAGCCACAACAAATACTTTGATCTGTCCGCAGCCAACTAAAGCCGAGCCATGATGTACGATGGAGATCAGATAGATCGGCCTCTGATCCGGCCAGGTAGCATTTCCCCACTAGTTGGTTGACTGGCTGGCTAATGTTTCGCGCACACGCACACACTCTATGTGTAAACACAGTATTGTGCTTAGGCAATGTAAAAGTATGTTTTCTCATGCCAATAAAGCCCTTTGAATTGAATTGTATACACACACACACACACACACACACACACACACACAAGGTGAGAGGCACTTATGGAGGCATTCTGCCAGACGTATTATAGCAAGTTGTCTATTACAGAGCAATAGCTTTCTAGTTGGATATCAATTACCCTCCACTATTGATCCATTTACCTTGGCAAGGATGAGTGAGGTTAAGGTAGAAGATGACAGGGTGAGGGAGAGGTGAGGAAAGGAGGGAGAGAGAGGGGGCGTTGGTACTGGGAGATGGATGGTGGGGAGGAGCAGAGGTGGAGAGAACTATAAAAGACAAGACAATAGAGTTGGACGCATGTGAGACAGAGGGAGACCAGCATAGGTAGAGACTAAAATAGGTCAGAAAGTCCATCAAAGACAGAAATATACTGTATACTAATTTCTTCACTGGATATATTATATTAGGCGCTAACCACATCAACCCTTTGCGTTCCTTTTTTTGGGGCACATGTTAATTGATTTATATTCATTAAAAAATAGCACATCTAAAAGGTTGTGAGCTTGGCTATTCTTGCTATTTGCCACACAACTAAATACATACTGTAGGACTCAAGTAGTATATCTATCAAGGAGAACTCAAATTCAATTCTGACATACGTACAGTATATAGAGGACACAGAGGATCAAAATACAGTTTCTATCATACTACATTGTGGGCAAATAGTATACAAATACAAAACAGAACAACAAAAGATTAAGGACAAAGGATACAAAAGAAAAACTCCTAATTATTTAACTACTGCAATTGCAAGTTAAACCGCGGGTCTGGGGAGCATTACAAGGCACAGACACATACTGTAATAAAACAAATGTAATACAATAATGGGAAAATGAATGTGCAAGTAATAATAGGCTAAGTAATAAGTCATCCACAGGATGAATAAGTAGCAGCATTATTTTCTTTTGGTACAGTAGTACAACGTGGCTAGTGCTGAGTAAAGGTGCGTGCGTGCGTGTGCTGTTGCCGTGTAGAATACAGCTCGCTTCAATGCGCTTATTTCTCAAAGATTTATAAAATAAATAAATGAAAAATAACTAGCATAAAACAGCAGCAGCTGTGCGGTATGACTTGAAGGTGTGGCTCAAATACAGCTAACAGTACGTGTTACAATAATGTTTTATTTTCTCTGAACTTCCCCTATTACACTGCTTAAAGCAAAAACAAATCTCGGCTGAAATATTTGTTAGGCCAAGTCCCAATCTGTGATTTGTGAAACGGCGTGAAAGGAACAAAGGATTGTTTAAGTAATAATATCATTGTACTACACCTATGTTCTACGTTCAGCCAACCGGTTGAAGAAATTGCAGCTTGAAATATCCGAGAGCATTTGGTTTAAAGCTGTCCCCGCATCAACCAAACTACTACAGATTGACGGTTAAAAAAGGTGTGAAAATGTTACTGCTACAACTCTCCACACCATCAAAAAAAGTGAAACCCTTATTAGAATATCTTCACTTCAGCTGGACTTTACATACCTTTATATTTTAACCCATTCTGACCGGGCACCCATTTTGGTGTCAGCATCACGTTATGCTTTAGCTATTTAAAAATAGCAGATCTACAAGCTCATATCGCGCCACCGAGTGGCGCGATACGAGCTTGTAGGTCTGCTATTTTTGAAAAATCGAAGAGCGACTGACATTTTTAGAATCTGATCTCAGGTCAGAATGGGTTCATCAGACCAGTGTGTGTCCGGCGGAAACCTCGTATGAATCTGATCTCAGGTCAGAATGGGCTAAAGGACTCCGAGTCCTCTCTCCTCTAGCCTACTGCTATCCGACGGTTCAAACAAGCTCAGTCGGCTTTCGGCGCTTCCCTACAACTTTCGAACAAAATGTACAATCTTTTTTTTTTTTATCCTACGATTTTGTAACCCAGTTTTCTTTTCACCCAGTGCCAATTATCTAATGTAATCCTGGGCGCTACACTTCCTCTGCCAACCTGGGGGGGGCAGCGGACTGACCTCATGCCTCCTTCTATGCATGAGGAGTCCAAGCTGCTTCTTTTCACCTGACAGAGGGGAATTTCCCCTGCCGGACGTAGCGCGTGGAAGGGACACGTTATTCCGACCAGTTCCTTTCCCCTCCATCAGGCGCCCCAGGGGGAGGTAGTTTTCAAAATGTACAATTTAAGCAATAGAACGTTGCTAGTTTGACCCATTTCATCCTATACACGATTGAGCACGCCTAATGCCACAGGTATTATTATTATATTATTTTAAATGTATTTTTATTTGATGGCACTTGGCACTCAGCAACAAAGGTTGGGTTGGGCGGTCAGATCCACTACAAATCGGTCGCACAAATTTCACTGAGGTAACGTGTGTGACAAATAGTGGTTGGTCTAGGATGTTTGCCATCCAAGCAGAGCGTGCAAGTAATGTTTTTTGTCCGGTAATTATAATTAATCATACCTCCCGTTCTCGGGACTGTTTCGGCTACATCAAGCTACTTCAGCTACAGCCGGGATAGCACCCGGTCCGTCGCTAAATGTGCTCCGCTGCTATAAATCGCTGGGCGCTCTGATTTAACCCATTCTGACCTGAGATCAGATTCATACGAGGGTTTCCACCGGACACACACTGGTCTGATGAACCCATTCTGACCTGAGATCAGATTCTAGAAATGTCAGTCGCTCTTCGATTTTTCAAAAATAGCAGACCTACAAGCTCGTATCGCGCCACTCGGTGGCGCGATATGAGCTTGTAGATCTGCTATTTTTAAATAGCTAAAGCATAACATGATGCAGACACCAAAATGGGTGCCCGGTCAGAATGGGTTAATGGATTAAATAACCCTGGGCGTTTGGTGTGTTAACATAAAATCCAGTCTCTAGGGTACTTGTTAGTACAGTGTTAGTACAGTGTCTGTTATTAGAGTACTTGGAGGCCAGTCTATGAAGTCGCTATAGATTAAAGTTCTCAGTCACCACGACTGATGTCAGTCTTTTCTAATTGTTTAAAACTCAGGATATTACAGTGTAGGAAGATGGAAGAACCTAGGGATCAGAGTAGAAGTGCAACAGAACTAATCGATTTAATCGATTAAAGACTAAAAATAATCACATTTTGGGGATGCCATGGGGAATGTTAAACGGCCAACTATACAAATTCAACACATCACGACTAGTCGCATCGTGGCACACTGCGAGCTTGTAGATTTGATATTTTCGTACACTATTAAAATAAATTAATTAGATGTAAAAAAAAAAAAAAAGATGATGGTTGGAGCCCTATAGACTGAAGGCCAGACAGAGCAAAGGGAAGAGCCAGAACTCACCAGCCGAAGCAGAAGAGCGCCAGGTAGAAGCCCAGCAGAGTGGCCACCACGTGTCTGATGAAGGGACTGGTCTTACTGGGGTGCAGGTAGAGACGGAACCACACTGCCGTCAGCAGGGCAAACAGCTGGCACACCACAAAGTTCACCTGAAACACAAACAACACCATCAGAAAAAAAAGGTCAGATGATGTTTCAGTACATTTGTAGAGGGACAGACAGCGCCATTTACTGCATCATGTGGCCCGGGCGGCCGTAGCTGAAACGGAAGCTATGGGTGAAGCCGCAAACTGAATGTCCCTTCTTCTGGTGACAAGAGAGGAAGAGAGGAAGTGTTGCAAAAGAACGTCCAAGCCAGTCATCACAACCCCCATATTATTATTATGAGACTGATAAGACAGGTTGTATATTTCCTCCCTGAGCCTGGGTTAGAACAAGCACATGAAATTACATGATGTGGATTTTAGTGGATGGGTGATAAAGCACCGAAGTCTGACGCATCCTACCTGGGTCAACACACCAATTAGCATCTGCATTAGCTGCAGCTGTGGTGCTTACATGACAGTGTAGTATAAGGTCAGTCTTATGCAGCCTACAGTATGTGAATGCAACTAGCTAAAAACAAAATTAACCTGAAAACAAGATACAAAATCCTCCTAGCTAGGTTTCATTGCCCGTTGATGATGGTCTGCATGGGGTCCTGTTGCATGAGGTGTGCAGCATGTGATATGCATCACACACTGTCAAAGTGAAGTATTTCATTACAGTATTACTGTGGATTACAAAAACATGTGCACACACAGTAGTTACTATACATGCACCTCTCACCTACTGTACAGTATATCTCATATTTCACCAATTAAGAAGCCATTACATTGTAAAACTGATTGAAAAGACATGTCAACTCTCTTCCCGCTCTGTGAATCATTAAAATCCAAGATTACACAAGTGTGCCTGACATTAAGTGTTTTCCTGATACTGGGTGTGGGCTCTCTATCATCTGAAACCATTGTTACCACACAGCTCTCCCTCTCTCTCACACAGCAGCTGACATTAATTATATTACTGTAAAGTTACTGTAAAGTTACAGAAGAGCTCACTTTTGGGTTGAAACATTTTAGTCAGATGGGACTAGGAATAGCTGGGTTAGTGTCAGTTGTTTTCACGACCCCCTAATGTTCTAAAGCCAATGTGGGGACAAAGAGTCTTTAATCCAGGCAATAGACTCGCCCTATTAAAACAGGAAGCGTGGCTCCTTTTTGATGACCAGTACTGTATGCTCAGTCCATAATGTGAGACTGCAGTGCAACCCTACCCTCTCCTTCTGATCTTTTGAATGGAACTTTGCATATCTTGGCTGCGGATAGCCTGGTTTCTATTCACTGGTCAGTGCGCAGGTCCTGCCCTAGAGCCTGTCTAGCCCATTTTGGGGACGGGAACCCAGTTTTGTTGTTAGCATTACGCTATGCTTTAGCTATTGAAAAATAGCAGATCTACAAGCTCATAGCGCGCCACCGAGTGGCACGCTACGAGCTTGTAGGTCTGCTAAATTTTTTTTAATCGAAGAACGACTGATATAGAAACATAGGTTTTTCAGAAAACTGTCAGGATGTAGAAGACATTTTTATACGACAGTAGACTGACAGGAAATGGGGTGAGAGATGGGTGAGTGAGAGTGACACAAATGAAAAGGTCGTTGGGATCTGGAAACAAACCCTGGACAGCCTGTCAGCCTGCATTAGCAGCCTAGGTGGGTCTGAAGCAGCCATTTGTATCCATTTGCGTTCATTTTTCCAAAAGAGTCCAGTCGTGTATAGGATTATATAGAGTAGGCTTAATTGCTTTAGAAGGACTTAAGGGTGCATTTACTATTTTTATCGATTGGAGCACAGACCGTTTCCGGAGTCGCACAGACCAGAGCTGCAGACTGCAAAGCCAATGTACAGTATGTCAGTGTCAGTTAGGATTTCAAAACCTATCACCCATATAATGGTTTGATTCCAGGCGGTTAAGCTTTAAATGACTGCTCCGTACAAGCCACGGTCAGGAGCTTTTTCTGGAGAGCACAGTTATCCAATGGGCCGGGGTGTGTGTGTGTGTGTGTGTGTCAGAGCTTGTTGTGTCATTTCATCTGTGTGTAATAAGAACAGACATCTAAGAGGTGATGGCCAATGCGCCAATCAGACCCCCGCCCCGACGCTATTCGTCATTGTAAACCACGCATGTGAACATGCAACGTGTGAAAAACAACATCGGTCCAGTGGTTTGGACCTCTGAAGAGACAGACAGTCAGAGAAACAGACAGACGGTTTGGACCTCTGAAGAGACAGACAGTCAGAGAAACAGACAGACGCTTATGATTCGCTAATCATGTGGTCCACATGGGAACAGTGCTGCTGACGTCATGAGACCCAGCCTGTGACATCAGCCAACTATGATGCATCTCTGACACCAGCACACCAAATTTGGGGCAGTTTAATTTTAAAACAATAATAATTCAGTCTTATTAAAATAACTATTTAAATGGAAGCAGCGTTGATGTAGACTTAAAGAAAAGGGTCAAATGGCTTCTATGCTGCCGAAAGTGTTGTGGAGTAACGGCAGCAGCGGACCGGTCAACCTGGCAACTCGCTCCGTCAGCACCACAGCTCGCCTGCACTTCCAGCCTCGGATTAATCCAGCCGACAAGAGCAAGAAGACGCTGGTGCGGCCCGACAAGAGCAAGAAGACGCTGGCGCGGCCCGGGGTGAGGAATGTCGTCCTGGTGGAAGGGGTCCGCACGCCCTTCCTGCTGTCTGGAACGGCGTACAGCGACTTGATGCCCCACGACCTGGCCAGAGTGTCTCTGCAGGGTCTGCTGCAGAGGACCGGCCTGCCTCGGGACGCCGTGGACCACGTGGTCTATGGGACGGTCATCCAGGAGGTGAAGACCAGCAACGTGGCGAGGGAGGCGGCGCTGGGAGCCGGCCTGTCCGACAGGACCCCGGCGCACACCGTCACCATGGCCTGCATCTCGTCCAACATGGCCGTTACCACGGCCGTGGGGCTGGTTGCGACAGGCCAGTGCGACGCCGTGGTGGCAGGCGGCGTGGAGTTCATGTCCGACGTGCCCATCCGCCACAGCCGCGCCATGCGGAGGACCATGCTGTCGCTCAGCCGGGCCAAGACGCTGGACCAGAGGCTCAGCCTGATCGCTGGCATCCGCCCGACACACCTGTCGCCGGAGCTGCCCGCCGTGGCCGAGTTCTCCACGGGGGAGATCATGGGCCACAGCGCCGACCGCCTGGCCGCCGCTTTCGCCGTGTCGCGGGGCGAGCAGGACGAGTTCGCCCTGCGCTCGCACTGCTTCGCCAAGGAGGCCCAGGACGCCGGGCTGCTGCGGGACGTCATGTGCTTCCAGGTGCCGGGCAGTCACCACGTGGTCTCCCGGGACAACGGCGTCCGGCCGACCTCCTTGGAGCAGATGGCCAAGCTGAAGCCGGCCTTCGTCAAACCCCACGGCACGGTGACCGCCGCCAACTCCTCCTTCCTGAGCGACGGCGCCTCGGCCGTGCTGGTCATGTCCGAGGAGAAGGCGCTGGCCATGGGCTACCGGCCCTTGGCCTACCTCAGACACTTCGTGTTCGTGGCCCAGGACCCCGGGGACCAGCTGCTGCTGGGGCCCGCCTACGCCACGTCCACGCTGCTGGAGCGTGCCGGGCTGACCGTGGCCGACATCGACGTCTTCGAGTTCCACGAGGCGTTCGCGGCGCAGATCCTGGCCAACCTCAAGGCCATGGACTCGGACTGGTTCGCCCGGACGTACATGGGCAGGAGGTCTAAGCTGGGCTCTCCGCCCATGGAGAGGTTCAACCTGTGGGGAGGGTCCCTGTCCCTGGGTCACCCGTTCGGGGCCACAGGCTGCCGGCTGGTCACCACCGTGGCTGAGCGGCTGCAGGCGGAAGGCGGGCAGTATGGCCTGGTGGCAGCGTGCGCCGCAGGAGGGCAGGGCCATGCCATGCTGATCGAGGCCTTCCCTCAGTATAATTAACATATGGTTAGTTCTAAAATAAATAATAATAATCACACTCGTGTGAAGTGAGGGGCACTCTTATCTTCATACATCATATTCCATGCTCAGCCAATCAAATCATCACAAATGTGGTAGACAGACACACAAAGCTGAGCATAGGGGGGAGGTCTAGCGCCTAGCGCCCCTCAAAAACAACAAAATAAACACCCAGTGTGGCTGCCACATGACGTCACGGGGGCAAAACTGAATTTTTTGGGGGGCATTAAAAGTTCATAGACTTGCCTGCCACATGACGTCATGTTTGAAAGCCAGACTTTTAGCGCCCCTCAAAAAGAAGGGACTCGCATACTGAGCGATGGAAACTGAGGCTCTGTGAAGTGAGGGGCGTTCTTAGCATCGTACATCATTATTCTCCATTCATTGTCAATGGGAATTGAATCTTTGTGTAGGACGAAAATAGCCGATTTGCTCGTCCACATATGATGTAAACTCTCCATTCATTGTCAATGGGAATTTGTGTTACAAGACGAGAATCTACACTAACTGAATATAGGAGGCCCCTCACAAATCACTCATGTCAAATGTATTTATATTGGCCTATATATCTTAGGTCGTCATTTAGTGCCCTAAACAAACATTAAAGTCCATAGACTTGGCTGGCAAACAATTTAAGTCATAAGTGCTCTAAACATTGTAATATCCTCAAAATCTATACTTGGCTGGCAAACGATTTACTTCATAAGTGCCGAGTCTAAACAAACATTAAAAAAGTGACATGGTGAAAATAGAGTGACACAGAGGGGACATTATGGTCCTCAGACCATCATCAACACTGATTAGCAGATCAGAATAATTAAATATCACATAGCCAGAATGCAATGCATCCAATGCACCCCAACAAGCCTGTGTGATGCGACTTGGTCTGAAAGTGTACACGTTTAAATCATCGAAACATGTATTTTACAATCAGTGAAATGATTTGTAAACTCAACCCAGGATTTTGTAGCGCAGAGAGTGCAATATGGCCAGGTGTCTTTGTATACACACACACACACACACACACACACACACACACACACGTAGATCATGTGAACAATGGGTGTAAATGTGTGGAGACATCAATCTGAGAAACCACAACTATCCGTTTACACCACTGCATGTTTAATCACACACACACACACACACACACACACACACACAGTCACACACACACACACACACACACACACTTTATGTCCAAACCAAGTCATACGGACATGCCTATATGGGCGTATCGGGTTTGTTTAACCCATTCTGACCTGAGATCAGATTCATACGAGGTTTCCGCCGGACACACACTGGTCTGATGAACCCATTCTGACCTGAGATCAAATTCTAAAAATGTCAGTCGTTCTTCGATTTTCTTCAAAAATAGCAGACCTACAAGCTCGTATCGCGCCACTCGGTGGCGCGATATGAGCTTGTAGATCTGCTATTTTTAAATAGCTAAAGCATAACATGATGCCGACACCAAAATGGGTGCCCGTTCAGAATGGGTTAAGGTAATGTCAGAGTGACGTGGCCTAGCTGCCCTGCCTCCCATTCCACAATTTGTATATACTGTAAATGTGTATAAATAGTGGGCCTACAATGTACTGTAATTTAGGATTATTATGTATTTGTATTGTAAACAATTGTAAATATAATAAAATCTGTCGAGGTGCCAACTTGCACCTTGCACATAAGTAGAGCACGCTACAAGTACTACTATACTAACTAGTGTCTATTACTTACAAATGCTGTTCTAAATCCTTTAGACCCGTTATTGACCTTATTGGAAACGTACCTTAGTTAAGTCACCATCAACAGCCAATAAGGGACCACCATTCTTACCCCGACATACATACGGTACATACATACATTTAGGTATGCGGTCTAGCCTAACTTGGACTCAGGGGGGTGGACGCCTCTGCCTTGCATAGTCCCCAGTGAATAGGCAGTTTGCCCTTCACTGGTAACTCTATTTTTGAATTATTTTTAAATATATGAAGGTATTGTGGGCTGGGCTTTTTACAAAAAAGCCCCCCTTTTAAATACATACACACATACATACCTACATACATTTCAGAAGTTTTACCAGTTTTTAAGGACCCACTTTTAGGCCAGTGCACCACAGCAAGCTCTTGCCTTTTTTTTAAACCCTACCCATTTTAACCAAATACATACATACATACATACTCATACATACATACATACATACCCCGCAGATCACCAAACGTACTAAACTATACGGTTGGCAGCAATAGACCTAAGAGTCAGTGAGGGGAAGGAAGGAGTGGCATAGGTTAATATAGGGATGTTTCCTATAGGCTACCCAACCCAACTTAGTTATGTCTTCAAGAATGGTGGTCCCTTATTGGCCGGTGGACAACACCGACATACATACATACATACCCATTTGCCGGTGGACAACACCGACATACATACATACATACCCATTGGCCGGTGGACAACACCGACATACATACCCATTGGCCGGTGGACAACACCGACATACATACCCAGCCGATCGCAGTACTAAGTAATAAATAACTACAGTACAGGTAGTGCTGTTCCGGTTACCCCACCTATATTGTTTGGGGGCAGTTGGGGGTTCAGTGTCTTGCTCAAAGACACTTCAACAAAGCCAGGGAACTAACCAGGAAACTTCCATTTCTCAAAACGACCACTCTACTGTACCTCCTGAGCTACAGCAGCCACCAGATAGGCTGGTAAAGTTACATTAAACGCATCAGATGGAAAGGATACGATTGTGTCAATACACCATTACACCATGGACTAAAGGACGTAGCCATACTGTATGGTAATCAAAAATAAAGTCACGCTTCAAATTGTTTTCTGCTCAATAGTATAAAGCCTCTTTGTCCTCGCTGGCTTTGGGACATTAGGGAATGTAAGAGGCCTCCTCTGCTTCCCCCCCGCCCTTACCTGCAAACACCATTTCAAAATAGTGTTTACATGACCCACAGCTCTGGATGTCATTTCACACTTTGAGTTCTGTAAGCTGCACTGTGGACTGTGTGGAGTCTACAGACTAATGTCAGGTCAACTGACGGACTTGATTTCGTGGCTGGCTGGCTGGACATTGCACACAGATGAATCCAACAGAGACAACATTACATGGTTGAAGGACACCATGTAAAACAATAGCCTGCAATCATGTCTTAATTGGAGGGTCCTAGCAGAAGTACAGTAAGTCTCTACATCATGCTGCATCTATCTACGGTACTTTTCCCCTTGCCCTGTAATCTGGTTTTAACAGTTGTACCGTCTTTAGCTTGAATTTCCCCAGCAGGATCAATAAAGCTCTTATCTTATCTTCTTATCTCTTCAGGAGCAGGAACATACCTCCCATAAAGTGACAAGTCACTTCCTTTCATCTATAAATGCTCACCCAATTATGACCATATTTGGTGTTCGCCAGCTTTAGCATACTTCATTCACATTTGGTGACGTGACATTGTTACTGCTTTGACTGCACATATCCACTGTTGTCAGAAAACATCTTGTCGGGAGGATTACCGTGAAGTTGTTCAGTCAGTGCATACAACCAGAGAAAACAAAACATCCCGTGTACTGTATGAAAGTATCTAGCTATTTATTACAAGTGGAAGACTGGGGTTGGGTCATCTGGACCTATCTCTTTTGTTTGGAATGAAGGCTGAGTGTTAACAGATTGAAACCAGCCCCTCCCTAGATATTGCACATTCCCTACAGCTTTGTAGGGAAAGAATTCCTGGTAACCTTCTGGGAGGGTGTGATAGGCGAATGGTATTGTTCAAGGCAGGAGCCCATGTTTGGCAGTAGCAGAGCTGTGAGCTCAGCATTAAGCTAAATCATTACCACCTGGCTATGACTGGACAAATGTGTATGGTGAATTGGCTTTTTTGAACTAAGCGTTTAACCAGACACGGAATAGAAAGACTGTTGACTAATGTCCCTTTATGTATTATGAAAAAAGGTTAAACTTACTTTACAAAATTGGAGACTAGAATAGATTGGCACCAAAACAGTGGCCTAACAGCATCCTCCACAGAACATTTTCATTTTGTATTAATCTCATTGACCAATTTACTTTGATGATTGCAGTGAATTTCAGTTGCGGACTGTTTATAGCAGAATATGAAATTGATCAACATGTTGAAGTAGTTCCTTTGTTTATTCAGAGTTATATACTGTACAGTACTGTGGCAGTGTGGTACAACTTATTATTATGATAAACTTTGAAAAGTTAAACTCAGAGGTAGCTGATGCAATGTTGAATGTGAAAATGAACTTTAGTTTACTGAAAACACCACTTTATTTATTTATTGGCCATACCATCAGCCCCCGTGAGCCCCCCACCACACGGTACTTTTTGGCCAGAAAGGGATTTTTTTTTCACCGGAGGAAAATATTCTGTATGAGGCAATTCTCTGGGCAATGTCGGTAGAAGGCGCAGTGGAGTAACTAAAAGTATTTTTTTCCCGGTGGAAACAAAATCCCCTTTTGGCCAAAAAGTACTTGAAAAAGTAGTTTGATGAGATCAGTGTCGTGATCTTCATATATAGAGATGGCAATATGTGACGTGACGTGTCATGAGGTGTGACCAAACTGACCTGGAGGCATGATCTCATGAGCCGGCATGACCATATATGGAGGCGTGACCGTATGGAGACGTGACCTGGAAATGCAGTTTTTCATAGTAAACTGCGACCTACAGTCGCAATAATAATATTATAATTATATATTGCATCAGCAAGAAGATAGCTGTTGAAAATCGTAGCAGAGGCCTATTTTTCAAAGAGAATCCTTTGGCATTGATGAGATGCGTGGAAATCATTCTGTTCAACTGTGAAATAGCTTGCTTTTTGTTGATTACTGCCTTTACTGGCAGGTTTATCTGAGATCTAACTGCCCTGGAGCTGTCCTGACTGACTGGCTGACTGGCACAGAGAAAACAGTCCATTAATAAACCAGGCCACATCTGAACAGAAAGTAATTAAGGCTGTTGTCATTTTTATTGATCGCGACAACACAAATAGTGCATGGTGCGTGCACGTGCACAAGCAGGCTACAGTAACACAATGCATGAGTACACACAAGCACACCAAGTACATGTACGTCTGTAATCCACGTAACTTGAGAAGCGTTCACCCCACCGACTCAAATTCGACACACGTGTTCCACACCCCCACAGGGAGTGCAGTGCCTGGTGTGGACTGGAGTCGGTCGGAGCTGTGGTTGTCTAGAACGTCACAAAAGGCCTCTGCCCGGGCTCTGCACAGGGCCCTTGCCCGGGCTCTGCACAGGGCCCTTGCCCGGGCTCTGCACAGGGCCACAGACTCCACATTTGGGCATGCCTGATGAAGGAGTCCATATATGGGCATAAAAGACATAATAACTGGGTGGGGCATGCATTTCCAACTTGCATCGTTCCAAGCAGCGAGTGACTAATTCTCGTACCAGTTGCTGTGCAATCCCCCCCCACGCCCACCCGCCTCCCCGTTCGACAGGATGACAGCACGAGCGGAGAGATTAGAAAATTAATCCGCAGCATGATGACAGGCAACGCTGAAACGGCACAACAAGCGCTAAAGAATATAGACGATGATAATAATAATAATAAAAGGTATAGTGCTGGTTGATGCGTTTGTAAAGCGTTATACTATTAGTATAGGACGCAATCGCTCATCCCCTGGTTCACAGAGGTGTTTCTCTATGGAGAATAACATAACATGGGGTCATCTTAAATGGTCCATAAATAAGACAAACAGTCTCAGCGATATAGTTGGGGAGGTCTGTCTGTCTGTATCATTTAAGATAGTCAGTCATTCATATTTGATACAGTCCGTCGCGAAGTAGGCCGGTGCCCACTGGGCACCACTCTAGTGTTGCTAAACATATGCTGCTATATCAGTGATCACACCTTTTCATGTCAAGGACCGCCGAAATTATGCATTTGGCCACGGACCCCCATCTCACAATATTTTGTGCCAGGGAGTCAGGGACCCTAACCCCAGAACCAAAGATTTCATCATATCGTGAGCTTAGTTGTATACTATTTGAGGAATTGAAACACTCATATAATATATGAGTGTTGCGACCGGTCTGATTTTCTTTAACCAAGCTATATACAGTATATTATACTGTATATAGCTTGGTTAAAGAAAACGAGACCAGTCTGAAGTGAGTGGTGCAACAGCACCCCCTGTTGGTACCCTAAACATACATAGGGACGGACGGACGGACATTGCTGGTTCTAGGAGTGGTTGCACCACTCAAAAACGCATAGACCTGGGGCATCTCACACAACCTTGTGCTGGGTACCTGCTTCATTTGAACGATGCTGGCAGTTTGAGAGCTAATTGCATTAGAGGAGGGTGACATAAGTGATTTGATTTATTCAAAGTCTCCATGTTGAACTCAAGTGTCATTTAATTTTTAGCCCAGGGCATGTCTTCTTGTCAATATTAGGTGTGAATAGATGCTGCTCCTTGTGCTCTGAAGCATCAAGCAGACAGCTCTTCCACAGGGATTTTTTCCCCCACACTAAAGCCAACTCCACACTGCCCCGACGGTCGGCTGTCGCCAGTCGCAAAAGCTCCTGTTGCTTGCCGTCCATATCGCCTTATCGACGCGTCGGAACCCGTTGATGAAGAACCGAACATGTCCGGCTGGTTGCCGATGTCGGGAGCGACGCTATCCATGATGTAGTGATGAGAAGGGTAAATTACTCCACTGTAGAGTGGACTTCTAGTCTGCTCGTCATGTTTCAGGGCTGACTACTGGTGTAGTGTGAACTAGATACCATATTCTCAATATCAACTCTCAAATATATACATACATACACACACACACACACACACACACACACACACACACACACACACACACACACACACACACACACACACACACACACCAATCAATCAACTCCAGTCTCCAAATCAATTCCAAAGCAAGCATAATGCTATCTTTGTTTGTTTTGGTGTGAAGTGCTGTGTTGTCAGATTCTGTGAGTGAAACAAGCGACCAGGTCTATGAAAACAAATCCAAAAGAAGCAACCAGTTTCACTACTTGAGCCCTATTACATCAGCTATTTTGTTTTAAAGAATCATGAAAGCAAGCCCAAATAAACAACTACACTTCAGAAATAAGCCAAACGGGCAACTATGAATATTAAGCTATGTTACAACTAGCCCAAAGTTATCCTGAGCAGACCTAGCAACACCAGCGCATTCTGCAATTTCCATGGGGTAAAAATAATGTTTGGTGGGCAGACTGTCTTTGTGCAGATAAAGAAATGCTAGTCTGTTGCAATATGAGAGTTTTAAGTAGTCTTTGACTAGTCTGGACAAGTTTCCTCGGTCTGGAGTCACCTTAAACTGCCAAGCTGGGTGCATTACTTAGTTTAGACAGTGCTTAGTTTAGACTAGTCATTAGTCCTACAACTACAACAACCTATCTCAAACCATCACCCTAACGCCAGGGCTCCACTGGGCGCGTCGCGTCTCCATCGCGTCCTGCTCGTGTCATGACAACGTCAACGTCACGCTAGAGGTGCTCCACCGCGGGCCTTTGAAAACTGCGCGTCAGCAACATTCTTTTATGTTGCTGTCAACGCGTGCGTGCGTCAAAAAACGAACCGGGGCAATTTTTGAGTCACCGAACGCAGCACAACGCAACGCAACGCGGGCAGTGGAGCCACCCTCCATTGATTAAAAGGGAACATTCCCGACGCTGACAGAGACGCGACGCAGACGCGACGCAGACGCGCCCAGTGGAGCCCTGGCGTAACCCTAACCTCCCACGGGGCAGCACACCTAAACCTAACATTAACCCAACCCTTATGTCTAACCAATGACTAGTCTAAACCAGCGCTACTCAACCCGCGGCCCGTGGGCGGCATGCGGCCCGTCCAACATGTCCATGCGGCCCACCGGCCCGTCATGGTCATACCAATACAAAATATGTTTGTTCTGCTTTCAGTGAAGAAAGGTCATTTCTAGCGTTTGTAAACACACGATGCGATCATGCGATCATGCACTACTGAGCTGTTTGTTCTTCCTGCTGACAAAAAGTGTCAAGTTGTTGTTGTCACAAGCACTGCTGCAGCATGTATCCACGACGCGTTGTGCAGTTGTATATCGGCTCGCGTTCGGTAAACAACACCGACCGTCATGAGGAAGTGCAAACAAGTCCGGGCGCGGACAGAAAGCAGCGCTTTCATTGACGAGAGACCCATGCATGCATGCATGACTGTCAGAGGCGTGGGGAAAATGCAGACTCAAGTGTCACATTAAGTAAGAAATCTCTCCCTCTCCTTCTATCTCTCCCTCTTCCCATCTATCTCTCTCTCTCCTTCTATCTCTCCCCCTTGGCCCCTCCCCCCCCCCCCCCCTCTCTCTCTCTCTCTCTCTCTCTCTCTCGTCACGTAGTTGTGGCGTTAACTGTTTTAACCGTCCCCGATGTATGTCGTCTCTCTCCTGCCTCTTTAACAGATGTCGCCCAAATCAAACCTGATTTATGAAACTATTCGTTTTAATTTGTAGGCAGTAATTAGTAAAGAAAAGTGTGAATGAATGTCACTGGGAGATATTCATGATTCTCTGTTGTGTATGACAGCCACTGACTGAAGCCAATCAGCCAATGACTTATTGCACTTATTACATTGTTGCACTGTTACTAATTCACATTTGGTGAATGAAGCCTGATTCTTGATTTGGAATCAAGTATGTCCAGAGAGCCTTATCATTATATCCAGAGAGCCTGAACCCATTAAGTAGGAAACATATGTTTGTTTCCAAAACTGTAATTTATAGGCATGTTATTATTTGTACCAGTCCATGAGACTGTGATATGGCTTATTAATTTCAGTAGTATTGGCCTCTTTGTTATCTCTGATATTTGATTTATTTGCAACAGTAGTCTGTTCATGTTCTCATCACATTTTGTGAATAAAAGCCAAATTTTTTAACTTAATTTTATTAATAATCATTCCATGTCATGACAATAAGTTTTTTCAATGAGGTTTGGCCTTTCCTAGATGGAAATGTTGTCCGTTTTCTGTGTGTTGTGAGGAGTGTAAGAAAGAACTGTATCGATTCTCATTTTATTGATAAAGGCAAATGTAAATTCCTTTGCAAATGTTGCAAACAAGTGGTGCTATAATGCTGGATGTTGCAGGGACTGTGCTAAATAGAAATGTAAATCCCACTGTACTGCTGCATTAAAAAAAGATAACTTTTTATTACTCAGATATGCATTTTTATTACTCAGATTATATGCATATTGTGCGTGTTATGCATGTGTCTTTTATACATTTTTTTCTTATATTGTAGACATTGATATTGTCATGTATCCATTTGCTACATTTCTACAAATGGATGAATGAACACAAATTTTAATGTGTATTGAAGGCTATGAGACTCTCACGCAATCACAACCCTTTGTTTTTTTTCACAAGAACTCTAAACGGACTCCCCAGCAAACTTTTGATAAATGTTTTTGCAACAAACTCATGTGCCAGAATGTTTCCTCATTAATAACATATATATGTACCTCATCCATTATTTATTCACTCCAAAGTCGACCATACCCAGCAATACAGTATATGGTGCTTAGTTTAGTTTTCTCCTGCAAAGTGGCTTGCATATGCATATGGTAGGTTAGCCTGCGATAGAGAATAAGCCATGTTCCTCGTCTATAGCAGTGGCTTTCAACCTTTTCAGACCATGACCCTCCCCCCCCAAAAAACTGGACCCACCCCCCCACCCCACCCCCACCCCAACCTGACAAGCACGTGGAAGTGTAGGAGTTGAAGTCCTGGAGGAGAACCAGTGGTTTACTTTTGACTGTGTGAACACTAGTTCCTGAGATATCCAGAGAGCATTAGGAGTGCTCATCTGAGCTCCATCACACTATCCACTCTGGAAAAGACTGGGTCATCTGGCACTCCCCCTGTAGCCTCTACTTATCTCCTTCCTTCAAAAGGAAAATGCCTGAGCTAGCACGTAGCACTGTCACACGTGTTTAAGGCATGTGTGTGTGTGTGTGTGTGTGTGTATGTGTTTAGATGTGTGTTGGTGTGTGAGTGGAAGAGGGAGACAGACAGACACCATGCAGATGTGATAGCGTGCGTCACACGTTTTAGGGCGTGTGTGTGTGTTTACATGTGTGTTGGTGTGTGAGTGGAAGAGGGAGACAGACACCATGCAGATGTGATAGCGTGTAGCAGGCGCCAGCTAGCGATTAGCGCTGGTGGGCATTAAGCTATGGTTCCAGTGTCTGCCGGACAACACACACACACACACACACACACACGCACACACACGCACGCACGCACGAGGAAGTCATTGTGGATGCAGTGGGAGACGGAGATAAGCCCGCTTCCTGAAGCTCATTATAGAGCACCTAACCCACAGGAGAGAAAATCACTGTGTGTGTGCAGTGCATGCATCACTGTGTGTGTAGACTGTGTTCGCGTGTGCGATTTACCAACATAGAAAGGCACATACATGTACATAGAGTCTAATGATGTTGCTGGCTATATCAGGATGAAGTGTACTTGACTTTGAGCAAGACACTGAACCCCTAATTGCTCCTGATGAGCAGGTTGGTGCCTTGTGTAAATGTGACAATGTGTACCGTATGAAGTGTAACAGTGTGAGTGTATCTGGTTTGATGCGATATGTGTGTATGGATGAATGTGAAATACATTTTAAAGCCAGTTAAAAGTCAGTTCTTGCCCGTTCTTGACTAGGCGCGGTCGGAAAACAAATTCGACCGCTTTTATGGAATAAACTTAGTTTAAAATTTCACTGTCTTTCCTCCACATTTGTGAGTGGTCGGATCTCTTTTTTTTTAAGTCTATATAATCCTAGAAGCACGATCAAGACGTTTTACATTTTTTATCTAGTCAATGGTCAACAGTGTTTTCACTGTTTTCACTGGACAGAAAAGGCGCTATATAAATGCAGTCCAAATCATTGTGGATACAAGATAAGATAGAATTAGATGTACAGTAACATATTAAATATTCACATGCAGTAGTATCAATGTAAAACACAACAGATTCAGTCCATTCAAGGCATTACAGACATTCCCTGTTTGCCTACAGTATATCTACTTCACTGTATCATACAGTACTTTAGGCGCAGTGGTTTTTTATGCCATAGAAAGGCTCTGCATGCATTGTGAAGTGCTTGTATTGCCGTGTAAAACTCACCCCAAAGCATTTATCAGCAAACACAGGTAGGCTACTGCAGGCTACTCTCTTTCCCTATCTCTATCTGAGAAACTGTGAAGCCAGGAGGCGGGGCTATAAAATGCAGTAATGGAAGTTATTCCCAGGGGTCTCAGAGATATTATTCTGAGTAAAACTGGCTGGTGGAGTCGAACCTGCTCTCCCCCTGGTTGGACTACGTTGGCTTTTCCCATGGGACCAGGACTTTGTTCTTTCCCTTGTGCCCCTATGAGACAGAAATAGTACCAAACACACACACACACACACACACACACACACACACACACACACACACACACACACACACACACACACACACTCCGTCGTCATCACACACACACACTCCGTCGTCATCATAAACAGCACTGAGCTGCTCTGTACCGTCGCATCACATGGTTTAGCTTTAGCACCCAGGAGGGCCTGAGGTTTCCCTTTGGAAAGAAGAAATCACTACACCACCTTTCAGGAGCCCAACTCACCACAGTGAGTCCCAAAATAACCTATTAGCTTTCAAGTGAAATATATCGTAGATTAAACATTTTACCCACATGTGCCCCCGAGCCCCGTAGCTAACACCAAGTCGGGGTCTAATAATGTCATGACTTCATGCCATTGCATGGCATGTGTATGTGAGCGGACCAGCGGTTTATGAGACTATCCCCGGGCAAACGGATCGACTCCCAGGCCACACATACAAGACACTTTTCTAGATGGCTCTACCGCCTACAGAACCACCGCCAAAATGTCTAATAATTATACCTGCTGTGACCCGACTCCGCAAGTGGGTATGGGCATCTATGACAGGGTGTGTGTGTGTGTGGGGGGAGCTTATCTCGCAAACTGTTGGACTGATCCCATCAACTTTATTTACAGTATATAGCACGTGTAAAAACAACAGAAGTTGACCCAATCAGCAGCTTGTATGCAAGCTACCAAATTTTGGTTGGCAAATGTGGAAGTGCAACTGAGCGCTCAATGTTAAAGACCAGCTGCACGGGGGTTTCCTCGTCATGAATCCACAGGTCCGCCTGCAGTCCTTCCCCTTACCACTAGGGCCCAGTGCTTCAACATTGGAGCGCCTCACTGGCCCCTTGCAATTTGCTCTGAAACAGTGCAGTCAGAGCAGATCGTAAAGCTAGAGAGATCGAGAGACCCCAGTTACTAAAACTCTGAGTCTATAGTGCTGAAAAACAACATTGCTGATTGAACAATTGTGGTGAAATCAGTAGGCAGCCTATCTTCTGAAACATGCACAGCGAATGAAAGATGTATAGCCACAGTTGGTGCTTAATGGGGCTGGTGTTGACGGTGTTAATTCTGGACCTGAAGTTGTGTGACATGCATCTGTGGTGTGTGTGTGTGTGTGTGTGTGTGTGTGTGTGTGTGTGTGTGTGTGTGCACAGCGTGCATGCGTGCAGTATGTGGCGGAAAAGACTAACATTAGCGTGAAGCTCTTTTTCCACGTCACCGAGCTATAACACATAGCCCATGTGTACCCTGCCGTGTACGTGCGGGCAGTGGGCACGTGGTTTGGAAGCCCAGCCCCCGCCCTTCCCTTCCCTCCACACAAGCCATCTTATTTGCATTAGCTGTTGTTCAGAATGACTCATACATTGCACACACACACACACACACACACTCACAGGGCTGCCAACATGAGTGGGGAAAGTTTCATGGCTGTATCACTATATGGACTGTATACAGTTGCTTGCAAGTCACAGCGCAATGTATTGTGTGAGCTTTTATATACACTATTCTTGGTGTCACACACACACACACACACACACACACACACACACACACACTTAGAGAAAGTATAGATGTCCAATTCTTACTACGGATAAAAAATGGTTAGGATGAGGTAAGGAAGAGACACAGAGAGGGGGTGCAGGGAATGGTGTCCGTAATGAAAATGAAGACAGCACAGTGTTCTACAATGACAAACTTGTACTACAGTAGCATCCAGATATACTGCATTTGTACTTGTAGGCTTAGTTAATTGCGTGAAATTAGACCTATATACCGGTTTAGCGTCCAGGCACCTTGGCTGGTAATCCAGAAAGACGGGGTGTCGGGGGTTTGAGTCCTGATCCCAGCTAACTTTGCTGTGTGTCACCCCCCCCCCCCCCCCATCTCTCTCCCCGTCTACCTAGTACCTACTGTACATATCAATAAAGGCAAAGCCCCCCCCCCCCTCCCAAAAAAAGTCTACCCCCAAATAAGTCTAGTAAGAGCAAGCTCAGACTTTGCGGCCGTCACTCCATAATCTGTTCAAGCGAAGCAGTCGTGTGAAAAAGTAGCACTTAGGCTTAACACGGGTGAGCAGTGCACTCTCGGTCAGAGAATCATGACGTGCAAAAGGTCTGTAGTCACAACCTCTTGTCATGGTGCAGCTATTTCTAATGTGGATGTTGATGAAGCTAGTTGCCAGTTATCCTCGATAAACCCAGGCTAACTGGTGGACCGATATTCTCCGGCGGTTGCTCCATGTGCGCACGCCCCTCTAGACCAGAAAGCACGCTGGCTAGTTGCCAGTCAGAGAGCCCACACAGAGAGCGCTATAGACTGAAGACGTCAGGCATGGGGCCTTCTACAGAGGCACCACTGAGAGAATCCTACTGAGACATGCCTCACCACCTTCATACAGCCCATCTTAAACATGGACTATTTCAGCTGGTCCTGTCTGGACTGGACCAGCAGGCTCCGAAACAACTACTTCCACTATGCAACTAGGTTTATGAACAACAGACACTAAAGAGCTGTTTGTCGTTTTCTTGCCTTAGTTTCCAGACAAGATTGTCTACAGTATATGGTATTTAAATGTAAATTTGTCATCAAGCCATATTCCAAGGTACTTGAATTCAGCAACCCTTTCTATGTTAGATCCATTCGAGATAGTAATATAAAATTATTAAAATCAATTCCCCATTGGCCCTAGAGAACAGCGTGAATTTAGTTTCTACAGCATTTAGAACAAGCTTCAGCTCTCTAAGGGCATCTTGAAGTATATTAAATGAATGCTGCAAGTTGTCTATTGCAAGCTGGACAGAATCAGCAATGCAATAATGAATGGTGTCATCTGCATAGAAGTGTGCTTGACAACCATCTATCTAAAGTCGAAGCAATGTTATTTATATAAATAAAACAGGGCCCAGGATCCATCCTTGTGGGACACCTTTTGAGATGGGTAAGAACCCTCACTGGGTTCTCCCAGCTTTCACAGCCAAGTAGCTCTGAAACCACCAGCAAGTATTTCCATTAAACCCAGTTCTGTGTAAATAATCTACTGTATCAGAAGGGTTTTGATAAATCTATAAATAATGCAGCGCAGTGTCCTACGGCAGAAGCAAGCTATGTCATTCACAATTAAGGTAGTGGCCATGATTGTGCTAAGTTTAGCTCTAAAACCAGACTGAAGTGGGGTTAATACAGAGTGAGTTGATTGGGAAGATTTTGAGCTGATTATTTACCAGTGATTTCACCAGACAGGACAGCTTGGAGATTGGGTGATAATTATTTGGATCATTAACATCTGAACCTTTATATAATATATAATATGTGTTACCGTATATGCTCTGCAATTAATGGAGCAGCTAATTACAATTACAGTGAGGGAGGGGGTTTAGGTGCAGTACAACCAAATACAAATAACATAAAAAGGTCGTTCTACACATTTAGGCAGTCTCCTATGCAAAGGGTTGAACCTTGCTGTGATGACTGAGGGGGTGAACTACTATCTGCAGTGCAAGCAAAGCTAGTCAAGTCAAATCTAGGGCAGGCGAGGCAAATTGAGCCAGTCCTATTTGATGGGAAAGCGCCATAAATCGCATTGATAGCATGAAAACAACAGTATTCTTGTTCTATTCACAATTACAACAAAGCTTTGACTTGTGCTGTCTGCGTATGCCCCCCCCCCCCCCACACCACCAAGATGGCAACGCTGACACGTACCTCACTCCACCTCATGAAGCGAGGCTGTCTGGTGGGACAGACATCGGCTGGATCCACATCGAAATTAAGATGTTAGAATGGATGGACGCGGTATAATAGAAACATCTTTTTCCTTCCATTTAATCTTGTTTGGGATAAACATGAATGGTCTGTTAGATTGTTTTTATGCTGACGCAGAGTCCTGAAGATGTTCTACTCTATATGGTCTGCTAGTTCAGCGTTATTAAGAGATGTGTATCTGACATTGGAGATGATGAAAAACATGGCTGGCAGAATTGAACAACGTTCCATCCAGGACACACATACACAGTTTGTGTGGACAAACAACCTAATACACAGCCACATCATGCACACCTGAAAGAAGAAACGCGCGCGCGCACACACACACACACACACACGCGCAGCCGCGCACGCACACGTGCGTGCAACATGTGTTGTGTGTGTGGTGCGCTCCTCTCACCTCCCTGTGCTGAACTACAGAGGCCAGTCAGGCTCTGATGGCCATGCCAGCTATTAATAGCCCAACAATCAGCCATTCCCCACAGGACCGCCAGCGGCCGAGGGCCAGAAGAACCATGTGTGCGACTGTGTGTGTGTGTGTGTGTGTGTGTGTGTGTGTGTATGTTGATGCGCACCGCTTCTGGTGTGACTCTGCCCGTGTATGTAACTGCCCTCCTAGGCTCCTATAGCACATTAACCCTTGTTGACACCTTGACGGCAATAACAGGACTCCACATTTTTTGTCAGACCAGACAATTCTGCTTGTGCTTGGAGTTGGAACAGAGGTTCTGGGAGGGAGGAGAGAGCGTTTCAGGTGAACTGCTGCTGATCAGACATCAGGGATCCACAACTCAAACATAATATACAGCTCAGATTGGTGATGGAGTCTGGCCTGCCGGTCACTATAGGGAATACCCACGGGCCACATCGCTGCACTACATCGCTATACAAACAAGCCATCTATGGGTAATTGTGGACCAAAGAAAAAAAGGAGGATTGTGTGAAAGAAAAGAAAGAAAAAGAGGAAGAGACTGGGGAAGGAAAGACAGGGGGGAAGAGACAACCTTCTGTATATCATCTCCCACTGGCCTCAATTCCTCAAAAATATATTGTTGCTCTGTGTGTGCGTGTGTGTGGGGGTTTTACCGATATCTACAGTGCCAAGCATTGTCTGTGTACCCAAAGCTGCACACACACAACACTCTGTGCATTCAGTCAAGTGTTCCTTTATCCTTCCCCCATATTCCTTCCAAATAATTAACATTTGTCAGCGAGCATTGTACTACTAAAGTTATGCACATAACTCTCTGCAGCCGACTCCCACTGGCAGAGTCAGCTAATATAATATTGATGTCTCTATACCCCTCTCTGTCTCTCTGCAGCCACGATAGCCAGAATCTCTCTGCAACCAATACCGTCGATACTAATGCTGTTTTTGTACGCCAGGCATCACTGAAAATGAACGGGATTATACAGTACTGCTGGTAGTCAATGCAAACTGGGACAGTGAGACACAAACACAAGACCCAGGCAGGCAGAATCCACTCATAATGATGCTTTCAGTGACATTATTCTGCATACCAGTAGACTGCTTAGCTCACTAGGCTACGAGCTAACTAGCCTCCTCTAGCCTGGGGTAAAGGTGTACCGTTTGCTCCCGTCTGTAATAAAATCACACATTACTCCTCGTTTTGAGACAAGACTGGCCTAGATGTTACCAAGCGGTCATTCCTCTTAATACTTCTGTGTTAAATTGTGCATGCAGTGACTCGAGGAAGGCAGTGAATTATAGCACTGCCTCACATTCCTAGTCCCGAGCAAGAACACCGAGAGATACTGCCATGGTCGCCTAGCCTCACTCACCCTGTTCCTTAACACTGTAATTAAGTTCTCAAACATTTTCATGTCAAGGACCTAGGAAAGGATAGCAGGGTTAAACGGTATCCGTAATGTGTCACTATAACCGCTGAGGACTAAATAACCGAAATGAAGTCATATACAAATAAATTAAATATTAAAACAGTATAATGTAAATAATACTGTTATAATAAACTGTTGTTGAATGATATCATTTGTAGTTTCTCAGGCATAAAGGAGATAAGATAAGAGGAAGGATATGATCAAATGAGTGACCATCTGTAAAAATGTAAACTCTCTTGACAGTAACGTAGTACATTAGCAAGATTTTGGTAATGTACTAAAGGAAAATAATCGATCTTTACCCGATTCTACAGTATTTCGAGAATACCCTATTTTATATTCTGTCGTGCAATGAAAATAACCCATCTATAAGTACACCGTACTACTAATGATAACTGGATAGTAGAGACAATTCAGATGACCAAGTTTAGATTAACCACATGAACACAGATATATATACAATTATACACACAAATTATATGATTTACTGCAAGCCTATAGCTAAAATCAGAGAGGCTACTAATTTATAAATATATTTTTTTAATTATTCGAATAATCGATACGCACGCTTTCTTTGATAATTTGTAAAAATAATCAAAGTATATATCAATGAATCAACTCAAAATAATAATAGATTTATTACCAATGTACCAAATTACCAAAATGACTTGCATTCCTTTAAAGCAGCACTTTGCCGTTTGGGGTACCAGTGGCCACTTTGGACACGAATAACATGGCAGCCAACATTGCAAGACTGTGCGTGACTGTGCGTGACTGCATGTACATCGCCTCATGCACAAATAATGACACACGCATGTGTGAACTGAGCTGCAGTTGAAACCCACTGGCAATGACCAGGCACATTCCTCACCTCTCGCCACATGGAAAATAACAATATTCAGTTAAAAAGCTGCGTTTAGGAGGTAAGGAGGATATGACCAGACATGATGCATTCAAGACACATGGATTAAACTCACTAGTTGGAATATTAAATTGTTTCTCTGTTATTATTTTTCAATTCATCAAGTTATTTCTACTGTACACTCTCATTTTTGGATTCTTCATTCACAGAGAAAATATGTTGGCGATTAAGTACTCCTTCAACCACTTAAGCACTATGTTTGGTACAACAGTGTCACACAAAAATAGTCAATAGCCAGTTGGTAGATTGGCTTACTTCTGCACCCCTGAAGATCAATTAATACATCGTTTAATGGAGATTCGGCTTACACTATTGTGATTTACACTATTGCCAAATCGGTAAAATAAAAGAATAAAGTGTGCTACTGACTTTGTGCATTCCGTGTAGGTCAGCCTTTATGTTCTAGGACTGTGAAAGACATTTTCTCCACTCATTAGCTCAGCTTGGATCTGTGTGAGGTCAAGCGTTTAAATGAGGAGGTCAAAAGAGGTCAGGAGTCAGATGGACTTTGAAGCCATGAGCCTGTGAGACACAACTATAAATCGCTGACAGAGTAAATGTATACTCGCAATAATCTAACCTTCACGGAGCTGAAGAGCTGCAGGGTTGATTCAGGGAAAGAAGGATTTAGCAAATACTACAGTGCACTGTGGGAGGAGAGCACCGTCAGTTGCTATGATACGGCTTGTATGCAAAAGTGCATGCTGCTGCTGCTGCGTGAAGACTGTGGTGACAAACCTACAACCTTTAAAACCAGGGATTGGTCGACATGGCAAAGCTCTCTGCAGACAACCTGCACTCTCATATGCTGTGTTCACACCGGCAGATGGAAAAGTCAAAAGATACAACGTTCCACAGCGTATTTGTAGCTTTGTATCTTTGTAACTCAAGTTGAAATCAGTCCAACATTTTTGTAGCCGTTTGCAGCAGCTACAAACATCGGATGCATCTTTGTATCTTCATGTCGCTGGAAAATAAATGGTATCTTTGCATCTGCCCGTGTGAATGCAGCAATACATTCAGTAGCTCCAGGTTAAAACCTTGCCACATGCTAGCCACATATGGTTCATGGTCCACGCCATCCCCATGTGGATCATGAGATTAATCCACACGATCCGATGTTCACCCATTATTCAGAAATATACACACATCCACAGCAAGTTGATTGTACGTATGGAAGAAAACCAAAATTATGCACTACAACAACTGAACAAGTACACTTAAATGCTCAATCAAGTGTCTGAAAAAGAAATTAATAAACCCAGGCCTGGTCCTCTGTCACGTTACCATAAATGCTAGGCTAATGTTATGTAAGCTTGTTAAGTAACTGACATTTGCTGGGTGGGTGAGCGAGTGCTCTATGATTGTTCCACCATGCCAGTGCTAAGGCATGTCAATGCTAACCACAATATGAACAACCAAACTCTCCTAGTCTAAATCATTGCTGCTTCAAACAGCTGCGAGATTAAGAATGGAACTGTCATCTATACAGCCTTAGTGTGACATTACAGAAATACCATTAAATGTTATCAATATCCATATGACCTTGGGTATCAATTAATTTGACATACATCTGTAGTTGAGAGAAGAGTAATGTCCGGGCACTTTATAGCACCCCATAAAAAATACACTGAAGATGAAAGGGATTTTACAGTAATTGTGCCTACTACAATTTTAAATCTGGACAGACGGCTTAGCTCGTTACATTAACAATTTCACACTCAGTGTTCCAGTTATTAGTTGAAGCACAAAGCAACTGCAAACATGGAGCCGTCTGTCTGTGAACAGTATGTTTGTCACTCTGTATTACATGACTCATTGATACACTAACTAACGCAATATTTGACATATAGTGTAATTTGGAGATCAAGGGTCAATGCCAGCAATGAGCCACACAGCACAGCCAAGCACACTTCTAGGTAGGTTGCCCTTATTTTCAGCGAGGGGCCGATACAGGCACATATCTGTTGAAGGATGAAGGTCAGGATCCGATTCTTAATTCTCAGGTTTCTGCCCTCTGGAGAGATTACTGTTCATAAACATTGACTAAAATCCAAGATTATTAAAATACACAATATAAATTCTTACAATGAGTAGTTTTCTCCTTGAAGGAATGGAAATAGATTAAAATAGATGTGTGGCCAGGTGTTCAGGCTCAAGGGAACTGGTGACAGACAGGAGGCCGTGAGGTGTAAAAACCTGAATCGATTTAGCACAGTGCACACAAACTATTCAGATGACGTCGCAACTTAGACACAATCAATACTTGGACTGACACTTTTATTGGAGCATAAAGGCAATGAAGAATGAACCAGAGGCAACGTGAGGAATGAGTCCCCACATGCCTGTCGCACCTCCCTGGGCTTTAACATTTAAGGAGAATCAGCTGAAATCTCCCAATGATTTCTGTCAATGGACATGCACAAATTAAGTCACACTTCTATGAATATTCAGTGGTCCACACCCTGGACAAAACAGGCAATTAACCAGGAAGGGACTGCTTCTGATTATAAAGTAATATATGCTGGCCTGGGAAGTGGGAACCCCCATGCATGTGGTCTGTGTAAGAGAAGTCTGGGATTCTCTACTGGAACCCTTAATACCTCCACCAGCCAATTCCTGATAAGAGGTAGAAGACGGCTGGATGGATGGATGGAAAATGTGTAAATTCACTGTTCACGTTAGCGTGTAACTTGAAGATGATAAACGTCTGTGTGCCATTGCCATCCAAGGCATTCCATACTGTAAAATACTGTACAGGCATTACTGGTTCGGCATGGAAATACTTCAGTCTCTCATTACACAACCACAATCCCTAGAAGAGCGAGCGGCGGCAACTGAGTCAGCGAGCGTGTCATGTGGGGATCCACAGGCAAAATATAGTTCAGAGACAGCATGGGGATGAAGTCATCCGTCATTCATGCATTAGAGACTTTGGCAGCTGCAAACTGTGATTCTGTGACTTGTAACCCAACCCAATGGACACGCCCTTCGGCCCATGATGGAACTTTCAAGAACACAGCCTGTGCAGCTGTGATGATGACAGAGAGATCACGTTAGTTTATTGTCATTCTAGAACGCCAGCGGAAAGAAATGTCAAAGAAAGTCAGTATAAGTAAATATTTATATTCTGACTTGGGGGGGGAATAAATACATTTACTTTCTGTTTGAACATAAACACAGGTCAGTGTGAGTTCTGTGCACAACAGCTTGCACTTGAGCAAAGGTTCTCTCCCTCAATATTATGTAACGAGCCAAACCCCGGATCAATAGCCTTTGTTTAACTTCATCTCCAATAAAGTGCCAGCAGAGATAGCATAATATTTAAAAAGCAGACTCCTCGACTGCTTCAAAGTTTCTCCAAAAACATAATGGAAGCCGCCTGAGTGAACTTGGTGAAGAAATTCAAGTGTCTTTCTACTACTTTCGACCTTCACCATTCCTATGACGCTATTCTATTGTGTTGTTTCCCAGGAGAACATAACACACTTGCTGGTGTGTGTGTGTGATAATAATAGCAGCGGCAGCCAACAGCACTCCATTAGAGGACGCTGAGGGGAAGAGAAATCAATCAGAAGCCTGTAAGACTCCCCGGGGGGCAGCCAATTAAAGAGAGAGGTGCTGGGTAAATCCACTAGAGACCTACTGTATGGGCTTACATCGTAGGACCATGGCTTGAGGAGGACTACACAGTATAATAAACTACTGAATCTAACAAAACTTAGTAACTAATGGCAAATAGGTAATGGCAATGTTTGCTAAGTCGGAAAATCTTTTAGGAATGTGGAGTATGAGCTGGAGGGCGGGAAGCACACCGTGAGTGCCAGACATTCCAGTTCCACACAACAGCTTTTTAAAACAGAGCTTTGTATATAACAGTAAACACACCATGATGTTGATCATTGACGTCTCACAAACAGGCAGCAGTTAAGAGGTTCAGTTCGGTGTCTTGCTCAAAGACACTTTGACATGAAGCCAGGCGAAGCAGAGGATCGATTTTGAACCAGGAACCTTCTGGCTCTACCTGAGCCACTGTGCTCAGCCCCATGGCTACTGTAACTGAAAGTAATCTAAGACCAGGCGTGAATCTCGTTTGTGTCTGAGCATAGGCATGGCTGAGGCATGGCAACGCCCCGCCTGCCTGTGATTGGTCTACTGACACTGCCCATCTTGACTGGGCAGTGTCTCTTCTCTGAGATTGAGAAATAAATAATAGGCTACAAGAGATTGACAGAAAACTAATATGGTTTATGCCGTTTGCTTCGATTGAATAATTGATGGAACACGTATGTTGTACTATGATTTGATTCGGGTGTGTTCTAAATAAAGTGCTAATTATCGTGTATTAATCTAATTATAGTAAACAAATACTATTACACTAAAAAGGATAAAGATGAAGGGAAATGGACCTTTTAACCACAATATTTACACATAAACAAATTACACAATAATAAACAAACACTTTATTTTAGAACACATCCAAATCAAATCATATTATGGCGTGCATGTTCAATGAATTATTCCATCAAAGCAAACGGCATAAACAATATTAGTTTGCCTCTTCTACAAAAATAAAACGTACAAATTAGCGTTCTCTTGTATCATACCATACTACTTACTATTATTTTCCACCACGGAGTAATCTCCCATCAGACTATCCAGCATTATATCCACCTCAGAGGACAGTCAGTGTGTGTCGGTAGGCCAATCAGAGGCAGGCGGGGCGTTACCATGCCTATGCTCGGACACAAACGGAATTCACGCTAAGAGCAGAGTCAGTGGCACTTGCATGGCATCAAGAGACTACAGCTCTGTTTAGTATTATATATACACACACTACTACTCACTGTATGTCATGTCATTTAAGACATTTAGATTAGAGAATTGTCAGCAATGTGGATTTCAGAAAGGCTAGAAGTCAAATTGGCGTCACGGAACCTAACGCACAATGGCCTGATGGCGAGCGAGTGCAGCAATGACAACAACAAAGGGACTGTTATCATGATAAAAAGACACGGTCGTTGTTGACTGTGACAAAAAACCGCAATCCAATAATGTCGCGTACACAATGGACAGATTGTTCAGCTGTCCGGTGAACATTCTGTGGACATACTTAGGATGCAAAGCAGCATTATTTGTACACTGTGTACTTTTCACCAAAAAACCCGACCTTTAAGATCAGACAAAGTAATGTAGAGCATGCTAAAGAGAGGTGAACCACCACCTTGGGGGACTGAATGTACAGCAAGCGTGAAGCGTCATGGCAATGTTTAAAATCCAGTCCAGCTGTTCACAAATAAAACATTGATTAAGTTAAACTCCTGAGATTAAATAGTGAAGCTGGTTTTATTTTATGACATTCTTTCAAAGAACAGGACAGAAAGAGAAATGTTTCCAACCTAAGGCCATCATTCATCAATCTCTCTACTTGGATTTCTAAAAGTAGTTCTGAAACAGCTGTATATAATGTGATGTAATGACACAAGTTACACAACATTGATTTTCATGGTGTTGAAACATTCACTGTGAGAAAACAGACTCAACACCTGCTATTTCCAGAGGTATTCAGCTGATAATGGACACACTTAACAAACCAAAAGCTAATTACAACAAAAAGAGAAACTTAAAAAGGCACACCCCTACTCTGTAGTTAACGCTCATTGTCAACTAACTGATGTATCTACGTTGAAATATATGAGCCTATTTTAATGTACAGGTCATAACAGTGTTGTGAATAAGCTGTGTGTGTACAGAGAGAGAGAGAGAGAGAGAGAGAGTGTTTAGTATAGAGAAAGAAAGAGAGTAAAAACAGAGAGGGGATGGGTGGTGGCAACTCAAATTACACCGTTCCATTATAGGTCTGTCAGAGCGTAGCGTGTACAACACACACGTGCAAAAGTCGTGCATGTGCCCACACACACAGTCAGTCAGTCAGTCACAAACACACACACACAGACACAGAGAGTTGTGTGTCATATAAATGAGTTATCACACACTGCCTGGCAAACCTGTCCAGTAGCGTATCTCAAGTGCTTTATTGATTTCTACAGTGTTGACAATATCCCTGGCACAGCCCAGTAGGGCACCCTGTTGGCAGAAACCTAGCAAGGGTGACACGTGCCTTAGAGAGGTGTGTGTGTGTGCCTAAGAATCTGTGTCCTCCAATTATGTTCCAGTACTACTCACACACTACACTATATTCATACATGAGATCAATTATTTCATCAACTAAGCATGAAGCAGAATGTAGCTCCAAGTCCAGCATCCAACACCAATATTATTTCCATAAACAAATGCAGGGCAAATCCCTTTTAACCTACAGACCACTTCCTGGCCACGTACTGTACACCCATGCCAACTATGCCAAACTCTTGCAATCCACATTATCTCACTTGGTAGTGTTTTACTACACTACAGTCATCCTGGTGATGTGGGGCTCTTTTAGCAACTCTAAGGGGAAGTGTGATTTGATCAACATGAACATGGGCTTAATTCCATCCCATTTCACAAAATCGAGTTTTCAGGCCACACACACACACAACACACACAGAACACACCCAGTGGAAATCCAGGTCATTTGGGGTGAGTACATACGAGGAAACGTTGCGGTCTGCCCTCTGCACACATGTACATACTACGTTACAAACCGGTTCACACCAATAGAAGGAGTATTGTGCGAACCATGGGAAAACATAAGATAACCTTTATTGATTGCCGTGGGGAAATTCACATGGCAGCAGCAGCCAGCATCTGTACCGGTAAGAAGAGTAGGACTTCACGAGTCAAGAGCCAAACCAAGACGCGTAAAGGAGGAGGGAGGCAGTCAGAAATCACACACACTAATGTCTCATGTTTAGACAAGTAAATTGGCTCTGGGGTGGTACACGGTTTATACTCCCATGCAAATCCCACAGATCAGTTGAGACCAGTAGAGTGAATCACCCACATATCTACACGTGAAGAGGCACAAAGGGATTCTCAGCCCCAGAAGTAATATCCACACCATTAAGCGACCCGCAGGTGAAACGAACAAACAAAAGGGAAAGGCCAAGGCCACGAAGAAAAGATCAATCCATCGACTCTTCTTTCACCAATAGATAGAAAAAAAGCAATGAGAAATGTGAATATAGGAACAAAGAGAGGAAAATGTGCTATTACAAACTATAACATCTCTATTTTGCACATTATTCTGTAAGCAAAACATTTTCAAGTTTTCAAAAATGTTAGCTGATCTACAAGCTCACAAGACGTCACATTGCAACCCGTTTTGAACTTGAAGGTTATTTCCCCGAAATGTGTGCTACTGTTAACACTAAAGCATAGGGGCGGTTAACATCAAGTATCTTTTCTCCCGCGCCACGGTACAGTATGAAGGCTTTGTAGGCTAGTATTTGGCTATGAGTTTGGAGAACTATTGCTCATGAAGACTAGGACTTTTATGTGATGTATTCCCATGCTTTTGTTCTTGCCTAAATGTAAGTCGCTCTGGATTAAGAGCGTCTGCTAAATGCCTAAATTGTAAATTGTAAATTGACTTCCACATTGTGTGAACATGATGTAATTGCAGTAAAACCTGTCCTTAATTAGCCATCATCTTGGAGCCGACCATTGTGGCATTTCTGAATCTCTCAGTCAAGCCACACTAGTGTTACAAAGGCTTGACAAGCAGTGACTAGTGAGATGACACAAGAGGAAGTGGTGTACAGTGTCATCCTGAGAGACTATGGGATAAATTCAGTCCAAACAATGCAAATCTATTGATCAGAGAGTTGAGTGCATGCCACTATTCACAACCCCACTAGGCAGTCTCTGGAGAATACTTTTGATATGATTCACATTCACTCATACACTTAATGTATGAATGAGTGAAGGCTTGTGGTGTGTGTGTGTAATGCATGCATTTGAGATGTGTCTTTGTTCTATGTGAGTGTGGTCATCATTAATCAATTAAACTAGCAATCACAATGAAAAAGTGCACACTCTGTAATAAATCAATCTCCTGAAATTAAATATGTTAGGAGTCGGAGCAGCAGTCATGATGTCAAATGGACCACACCTTGTTACACAACACATCTCTGGGGCTACGTCACTGCTGCGCAATATGACCAGCAGCTGATGAAGAAGTTATGTTTTCTCCCCCGATTTAGGAAGGAAGAGGGCTAATGTTGGAAGACACGCGGGGGATCAGTGTCATAGATTCAAAAGATCATTTGTGGTAGCATCTAGTCCTGCCATGACGAAAATGCCCATAGCAGTGCCATTTTTTCCACTTCCCTTTGTTTTCCACCTCATTGTGATGGTAGCGAGCAAGACCACAAGCACATGAACTGGGATTTTGAGGAAAAGGAACCAACTTCTTCTCGAAGGAACTACAAGTTCTGCGCCATGGGCGCCGCCTCTGCAAAGAGTGAATGGACTGTGGCTGCCCCTCGTCCAAATAAATGAAACAAGCAGCAGCTTCAGGTGGCTGTAGAACGACCGCTGAATGGACCAGGCAGGGACGCATCAGGAATAGATTAGGCTATGGCTATGCGCACATCGAATGAGAGAAGAAAAAAATCCATGCCCTGGCAGTGGCTAGCTCATGGCCCAGTGGAGCACGGCGTAACGGCGTTGGACATCATTTTGCCAGCTCGTTTTTCTTTTTTAAGATATCTATCCAATTAAGCTATGCCTGTAAAAACCCTTTGGCAATACGAGTGCTATGCATCCATTGTGCTCTGCCTCTGCCCACATCCATAATGATTTTATAAACGTCAATCGAGACCCTCCTCCATGGATGATCTTCCACCATGAGCGTGAGCCAAAATCCTTTGTCCAAAAATAAGAAAAAGGAAAAAAACGCCCGTTACCTGGTCAAGAGGGAGGTTGATGATGTCGCTGATGGGCTGTAATAAAGTGGCTCCAGTGCAGGATGATGTTTGAGTAGCCATGGTTGACTGGGCTCAGTGTGCGACTCCTTCTTCCTCCCCTTCTCCGTTCCACTCTCCAGTCTGTGTCCGTGGCCGCTGTGACGATACACGGCTTCTGTTGTTGCTGCTGTTGCGACGGGCTTCCACTGGGCTCGACGGCTGGCTGTCATCCACACACAGCGCCACACAACAGCACCACCAAAAGCGACAGTTAAAAGCGACAACAAAAGATAATGTGGGCGGGGTCGTGGCCTGCCACGCCCACACAATAAACCTTCCATTTTGGCGCCTGGCCAATCCTGAACGAGTGTTAAAGTCCCGTCCCGCCCCCGTCTGTCCGCACGCACGCACGCAAGCACAGACGCACACACACACACACACACACACACACACACACACACACACACACACACACACACACACACACTGCCTAAACCTGGGCTGGACTCCGTAGTACGGTGTCGATCGCCCAAAAGAACAGATCTACAAGGAGCAAGTGTAACCTCACACCTCATGGACAGAAGTGTATATTTGTAAATGTTCAGATTAATTGAAAATGGAGGACCTTACTAAACAAGCCTTAGTGTTTTTCCTGGTTTCAGCAGTTTTTGTATTGACTTATTGACCCATTCTACATACTGTGAATACAAATCAATCAATCAATCAATCAATCAGATTTAAAGTAGGTGAAATAAGCTAATCATATCCTGTAATCATGAGCAATCTCATGTTACCTACAATGTAAATATTTGTTTCCACATTAAACTGTATAGTAAATCGATTTTGTACCGAAAGGGCAAGGTCACGTGTGATGTCACAAGACCTGGGCACCTGGGGCTTCCCCCGTGTATGGGCTTTTTGAATGATATACACTGACTGCATGACTGACGGGAAATGCATGATTCCATATTTAACTGTGACCTTTGCGGCAACCACAGTGGTTATCATGAGACTGTCACAATATGATCATATATTGGCATTCCCATATATGGGCAAAATATTGATCACAGTCAATGATTTCCATATATGGGCATAACAGGGATTGCTAGTCTCTGACGGCAGCACCTCTGGCGTTCCCTGGCCTGACGACGGGACAAACAAAGTATCATAGTTAACCGCCATGGCCCTAAAGGGCGAGGTCGCGTGCACTGACCTCGCCCTAAAGGGGAGGTCGCGTGCACTGACCTCGCCCTAAAGGGGAGGTCGCGTGCACTGACCTCGCCCTAAAGGGGAGGTCGCGTGCACTGACCTCGCCCTAAAGGGGAGGTCACGTGCACTGGCCATATATGGAGCGTATCTTGAGTACAGGGTCTGATGAGGTCAGATGAAGATATGCCAGTAGCGCAGGGCTGTGGACAAAGCCTTGCAGCGAATGCTCGAGAGACTGGAATGCAAGAACCTTCACGCTTGATGGTAACTGCTATGTCTGATGCCATATTGTTTAACTGAAACAACCAACTGCAACCCATATGTGTGTGTGTGTGTGTGTGTGTGTGTGTGTGTGTGTGTGTGTGTGCGTGCGTGCGTGCGTGCGTGCGTGCGTGCGTGCGTGCGTGCGTGCGTGCGTGCGTGCGTGCGTGCGTGCGTGCGTGGACAATCCGCGTAAGATGATACCCATATATATGGAGATGCCTGGATCATCACCTATCTCCATATATGGGCTGTTCAATACCTTTACAACCTGACCTCACTGATTCCATATGGATACATATCTGACAATCATAATAATGACTCACTGGCCAAAATCTCTACATCTGACCTCACAGTTCCATATATAGATATAGCTGAGCTGTCATGACATCACCAGCTCACCAGATTGTTATAAACCGAAATCGAATCACAAACAAATTAATTCTTCAAGTTGTGTGACTTTGAGAAAATCACGAGATAAGGACCTTTTTGCCATGGCAGCAAAGTGGAAGAACAGCACTGAGCCCCAGTGCCCAGCACTACGCTGTATATAGTTATCTGTGACCTCTGGTCACAAATAACATACTGTACCCTACTGTACTGTACCATACTGTACTGTACCGTACCGTACCGTACCGTACCGTACCGTACCGTACCGTACCGTACCGTACCGTACCGTACCGGTACCGGTACCGTACCGTATAGCATGCTGTGCAGCCTGTGCTGTATTGTAGTCTAATGTACTGGGGTGTGTGTGTGTGTGTGTGTGTGTGTGTGTGTGTGTGTGTGTGTGTGTGTGTCTGTGTGTGTGCAAAGGGGAGGGGTCGGTGAATGTGGAAATTGTGATGTAATTTGCATCGCAGCGAAATGTTGCGCAATAACAGTATGGCACGCGAAAGCAATATTTGTACAGTAAATATGGCAGTTGCAGGGATGCAATGTAGTGCAGTTGAATTCCTGTGGCATGCACATGTTGTTCTGCATGGAGAGATGTGTGCTAACGGAGTGGTTTGGTAGGAGAAGCTGAGAGGATAAACGGCCATGCGCTTGTGTACCCCCTTTCCATTAGGGTAGAAGGATTATTATTATTATTATTATCTTTAATTATATATATATATATATATACTATTATTTTTCTTTGGTCTACTGATGCAAAATACATGGTTTTGACTTTAGAGCCTAGAGGACGATATTAGTGTCATAACTTGCTTATGAGAAGATTCACAGTTTTATCTTTTTAACCCCAATGATAAATAAGACTCAGAGTTCAAATGGTTTTCTATAAGTCCAGTTATTTTAATAATGAATCCATGGTCCAGCACTGATTTGGCGAGAGGTGGGACTTTAATGCTCTTATGGGTGAATTCCACCATCCAATCAAATGCCATGGATGTTTGATGGATTTACGGTTTTCATGACGAATTAAATGTGGTGTTGGTGGTTACATACATTCAATTTGCAGGGAGAGCAGTGACGCAAGGAGAGCCATTTTGCAGCCTGCAGGAAACATCAGAGAAAAGGTCAAACTAGTAGGTCTAACAAAGTGGAAGGCAAGGTCAAGGTCAAGTTTCTGGTTTTTTACAGAACACACTTGGTATATGAATATTCCCATGTCATTGATGACAATAAATTGTAAAACTATGAAGCCAGTTAAATACAAAAAATAAGCCTATTACACATTATATTGACAAACTATAAAAATTCAGGTTGTAGGTAAAATTATTAAGATTATGTTAAGGGTCTGGCTCTAAAAGAAAAATAAACTATATATATATGTGCGGTTCTGTATGTTTTATTTCTTATTATTGTAGAACACAATAACATACAAGAACAACAGCCACCCACCGCTAAATAAGCCTATATGATTATATAACTTCCGTTGTCTTTTCATTGTCCTGATGACAGACGGTCTTCTTTGTGCAGAGCACCATCTAGCGGCTACGGCTACCCAACACTCAAGCGTAAGGTTGCTATATTAGGGTCATATCATAATAATTATCCGGAGTTTATAAAAAAGCATAAATTCAGAATTCATTCGAACAGGCACTGTCAGATCAGGTACGCAACTTTTGGGGAATCGAATCCCTTGGAATCCACATGAAAGAAATGCATTCTGAGAAGGAAGACATGGCAGTGTGTCCCAAGCCGTGCATATCCACGGTGGCGCTACAACAGGCCAATTAAGTTGCGCGCACACACACACACACACACACACACACACACACACACACACACACACACACACACACACACACACACACACACACACACACACACACACACACACACACACACACACACACACACACACACACACACACACGCGCGCACGCACACACACGCACACACACGCACGCACACATTTGAATTATTTTATTTGGATCTGCACAAGAGGCGTAATACAATAGACCCAAACACTGATCAGAATTAGGTTATATTATATGGTCCGCAACCAGATATAGCTGCTGCATGCTTAACACACCTAGGGACACACGCACGCACGCACGCACACACACACACACACACACACACACACACACACACACACACACACACACACACACACACACACACACACACACACACACACACACAAATAAACTTGTTTAAATTACTCCTAAACATTTTTCGTTGAATATGTATGTGTTTGGTTACAAAACACCCCAGGGCCCAGAGAATTACCTGCAGGAAAGTGAAGGCTCGTTTGAGAAATATTAAGAACAATCAAAGCATGTCCATTTATTGGAAACACCCAAGTTGAGCTCTTCTATGAATAAAGCGCCAAACGGAAAGATAAGGAGGGACTTGGAAGCAAAAGGAATGCCCATAGCAGATGTACCCAGCCATCATAGGGATGGATGCAGTGGAATTAGGAGTCCTAATTGGTGGAGACCAATATTGGAAAATGGTCACAGGAAAAATGGAGAGACTGAATGAAGGACTATTTGCACTGGAAAGGGTATTTGGATGGCTGGTGCAAGGAGAAGTCACCACGCTAAATATCATAACTGAAGTTGTGGACATTGAAGTGATGCACATCAGCGTCGGAGAGGAACAGGCACTGTCAGATCAGTTACGCAACTTTTGGGAAATCGAATCCCTTGGAATCCACATGAAAGAAATGCATTCTGAGAAGGAAGACATGGCAGTGTGTCCTACAAAGGATATCACACTTTGAAAAAGTGTTTGCTGCTGCTCAGCTGCTGCTGCTGCCTGCAATATGTTCCCGATTAAATAATGTATCTGATCAAGGGTTGAAATTCGAAAACCGTGGGGAACTCGGAGTACGTGTGTTTCAACCATAGACTAAAGAAATAGGTTTCAACCCGGACAAGATAGAGAAACTTTTATTCTGAAGAGACCGGCACCGGAAGTCTTATTGCTGCTCCTATTTGCTGGCTTGACACTGACGTAACGTTCTTATATTGGCCGCTCACGGAACATAGGTTAGCTGCTCACGGAACATATGCGAAATAAACTCAAGAAAGCTACATCATCAATTCATCATCATCCCGTTGGATTGATGAGACTATCGCCCCCAAACACAGCCGATCAAGTTCCAAAACAGAGGTAATACTATACCCAGTAATAGTGTGAAATCAAATGTAACAACCGTAAAGAAGTCCTTTCATTTCAACTTGGGGTGTAGTAGTTTAAACCAGTGTGGTGGGGTGTGGATGACGGTTTGTTTATCCTAGCAACGCGTTTCTGATACGGACGAGAGTAATCAATCTACTAAAAGCCAATATGAATACAAATTTGGAATTGACATACTGAAGTGAAAATCGAAAAGGTATGGGGTGTACTAAATTACAGTGATATTTTATTTAACATACGTAGATGAATGCTGGCCCTTGCCCTTGGCATAAGCACAAGCAGTATGGAATTGCTCTTTAATACTGTACTATACTGTACTACATCTTGAATGAGTGCAGTACTTGAGCATTTGCATTTTTGGATACTTGATGATGATGACTATATGACGTTATGGCCATTATACATTTCAAAGACAAACATTCTGTTGCATTACTAAGCACACTATTATTATTACTACCGGTATTATTATTGTTATTATAGTTAAACATTTCTGGAAAATCTTATTTTTTTTGAAAATGTCCAAATTAATACAGCAATGCATTGATAATACATTTTTAAATAAAAAATAAAAAGTGCTTTCATAGGGACAAGCATTAAGCTTTTATAACGGATCTATCTGAGCTGTGTGTGTGGTCTGCCCTTCAGTTCAGAGTGGTCTGGTGTGTCCCTTCAGCGAGCAGGAGGACCGGAGGACAGTCGACATGGTGAACGATGTTCCGCAAAGTTAAAAAGCGCCACAGCAGCAGCAGCTCCCAAAGTAGTGAGATTAGCACCAAGAGCAAGGTACACACACACACACACACACACACACACACACACACACACACACACACACAGTAGATGATAGATCCTGAAAAATATTACCAGAAACGGCCCTCATTTATGCTTTGGCACGTGGCATCAAGTATAAATGAGATGTACAGTCTTGTTCTGTTTGGGGGGTCTGTGGACTCCAGTGTGGGTGGACTCTCATGTATTGTGTTCTTGTGTTTGGGGGGTCTGTGGACTCCAGTCCGTCTGGGCACACTTTAGCAGACAGCCGCGGACAGAAGAAGCTGTGCTTTACGCCATTTCCGAGTTTTTAGACAGCTGGTGGATGGAAAAGAAGCTCCACCTCCGGACAGATTCCCGGAAACGCTCTCCTCCGCGGCAGTCAGCCGCGGGGGTGGAGCTTAATTTCCATCCACCAGCTGTCTAAAAACTCGGAAATGACGTAAAACACAGCTTCCTCTGTCCGCGGCTGTCCGCTAAAGTGTGCCCAGAGGGAGTGTGTGTGGACTCTCATGTATTGTGTTCTTGTGTTTGGGTAGTCTGTGGACTCCAGTGTGGGAAAAGAGGTGGACTCTCATGTATTGTGTTCTTGTGTTGGGGTAGTCTGTGGACTCCAGTGTGGGAAAAGAGGTGGACTCTCATGTATTGTGTTCTTGTGTTGGGGTAGTCTGTGGACTCCAGTGCGGGTGGATTCTCATGTATTGTGTTCTGTTCTTGTGATGGGGTAGTCTGTGGACTCTCATCATCATGTATTGTGTTCTTGTGTTGGGGTAGTCTGTGGACTCTCATGTATTGTGTTCTTGTGTTGGGGTAGTCTGTGCACTCCAGCGTTGATGGACTCTCCAGGTCTAGCACTGTTGCCAGCCTCGACACAGACTCCACCAGAAGCTCAGGTAATATTAGACCAGCGGTTCCCAAACTTTGCGGGATCAGGTCTCATTTCAAAATGTTTTCAAAAAATGTCTTCTACATCCTGACAGTTTTTATTTTCCAAATTTTCCAGAAATAGCAGACCTAGAAGCTCGTAGCGCGCCACTCGGTGGCATTTAGCATATTATAAATATAATTATTATATTATAATACATTTGTATTGTTTTGCCAAATATCTGGGGGCACACTTGCAATATCCTCACAGCCCACCAGTGGGCCCCAGACCACAGGGTGGGAGTCACAGAATTAGACTACCAGTATCTACCAAACCAACCATTGCTTGCTTTCAGTTGAGCCCTTCTGTCACTCTTTTGATTGATCAAATTGATTGAATAGTTTTACAGCAGTACAAAAATGCCAAATGGTTGAGGAGACCAAATTTAAAACAAAGGCAAAGGCAAAAAAAGGCTTGTTTCCATTGATTAAACATTCAACACTCAAACAACTTGACAAACAACCTTTTCGGGCTGGGCCGTGGCCCCTAAAAATAATCATTAACTGATGACCCCCCCCCCCAGCCTGACAAGCACTTGTAGGAGTCGAGGCATTCAAATTTGTATATATAGTATATTAATTTTGATGCAGTAATGGTCTTTTTCTTTTGAGTTATTAAAAAGGTCTTAAAAATCCTTAAATTGACACTTCACTGCTGGGGACTCTCCCCCAAATCATGTGGGGGACCCGCAGGTTGAGAACCATTGTGTGCTAAGTATGTGACTGGTCCCTGTAGGTAACAGCACGTCAGAAACATGTGCTGAGTTCAGAACCACTTTGTGCTATGTGACTGGTCCCCGTAGGTAACAGCACGTCAGAAACATGTGCTGAGTTCAGAACCACTGTGTGCTAAGTATGTGACTGGTCCCCGTAGGTAACAGCACGTCAGAAACACTGTGTGCTATGTTACTGGTCCCCGTAGTTAACAGCACGTCAGAAACACTGTGTGCTATGTTACTGGTCCCCGTAGTTAACAGCACGTCAGAAACACTGTGTGCTATGTGACTGGTCCCCGTAGGTAACAGCACGTCAGAAACACTGTGTGCTATGTGACTGGTCCCCGTAGGTAACAGCACGTCAGAAACACTGTGTGCTATGTGACTGGTCCCCGTAGTTAACAGCACGTCAGAAACACTGTGTGCTATGTGACTGGTCCCCGTAGTTAACAGCACGTCAGAAACACTGTGTGCTATGTGACTGGTCCCTGTAGGTAACAGAACCACTGTGTGCTATGTGACTGGTCCCTGTAGGTAACAGAACCACTGTGTGCTATTTGACTGGTCCCCGTAGGTAACAGAACCACTGTGTGCTATGTGACTGGTCCCCGTAGGTAACAGAACCACTGTGTGCTATGTGACTGGTCCCTGTAGGTAACAGAACCACTGTGTGCTATGTGACTGGTCCCTGTAGGTAACAGAACCACTGTGTGCTATGTGACTGGTCCCCGTAGGTAACAGAACCACTGTGTGCTATGTGACTGGTCCCTGTAGGTAACAGAACCACTGTGTGCTATGTGACTGGTCCCTGTAGGTAACAGAACCACTGTGTGCTATGTGACTGGTCCCCGTAGGTAACAGAACCACTGTGTGCTATGTGACTGGTCCCTGTAGGTAACAGAACCACTGTGTGCTATGTGACTGGTCCCTGTAGGTAACAGAACCACTGTGTGCTATGTGACTGGTCCCCGTAGGTAACAGAACCACTGTGTGCTATGTGACTGGTCCCCGTAGGTAACAGAAACACTGTGTGCTATGTGACTGGTCCCTGTAGGTAACAGAACCACTGTGTGCTATGTGACTGGTCCCCGTAGGTAACAGAACCACTGTGTGCTATGTGACTGGTCCCTGTAGGTAACAGAAACACTGTGTGCTATGTGACTGGTCCCTGTAGGTAACAGAACCACTGTGTGCTATGTGACTGGTCCCCGTAGGTAACAGAACCACTGTGTGCTATGTGACTGGTCCCTGTAGGTAACAGAAACACTGTGTGCTATGTGACTGGTCCCTGTAGGTAACAGAAACACTGTGTGCTATGTGACTGGTCCCCGTAGGTAACAGAAACACTGTGTGCTATGTGACTGGTCCCCGTAGGTAACAGAACCACTGTGTGCTATGTGACTGGTCCCCGTAGGTAACAGCACGTCAGAAACATGTGCTGAGTTCAGGGTCAGATACGTGGGGTCCATTGAGAAGCTCCAGTTTGACATGAGCAAGACCCTGCAGGAGCCTCTGGATCTGATCAACTACATCGATGCCGCTCAGGTAAGAACCTGGAGGCAACTCTGATATGATTCTTTTAACTCTGGTAACAACCGGGAGACAACTCTGTTATGACTCTTAACTCAGTAAGAACCTGGAGACATTTCTGTTATGGCTCTTTTCAACTACAATAACTAAGCAAACCGTGCCGTGCCATGAAACCGGTTCTGGATTTGGACCCTGCTCAAGAGGTGGTACTAACCCTGAGTTCTGGGCTAGTACCACATTTAATCCATTAAAGTGTCCATGACATCAGAGACTGCTAAAATCTAACACATAAAGACCCCCAGGAAAGTGTTCTAAATCTTCTAAACGTCCCTTTAACACTGTTATCCTTACGTACTTGCTACACGATTATACAAATGCCTTAGTTAAAAAAAAATGCAGAATGTACAGTACAAGCTCGCAGTATGAACAACAAATGAGAGCATTTCAGGATTTACTTGTTTGCAACTTTGAATACATAATACTGTATCTTGTTGTACTATGTAATTAGTAGCTTATGGGGAACTAGTATCCAGTATCCAGTATACAATAGTATCCATTGTACATTGTGTTGAACAATGAGTTCAAATATTAACCCTCAGTTTAAAACAACACTGTTCTCTTTCATAGCAAGATGGACAGCTGCCATTTGTGCCTGGTGATGAGGAGATGGTCCTCGGAGTATCAAAGTATGGTGTCAAAGTGGCCTCACTGGATCAGTGTGTGAGTAGTGGCTTTCCTTAATAAATATCTTATTTATTGAGTTAGTTGATTAGCATAATTAATGCATTATTCGTGGCTCATTGTTACCATGACTGTAACAGCATCCTCATGAGTTAGTTCTCAAAAAGTGAAGTTGGATATTCTTCCTCAAATATTAACACAGCAGGATCAAAATAGACATACTAAAGAATATCTGGTCAGTTTGGTCTGACTGGCAGCCACAGTTTAAACGGCTCAACAGTTATGGTCACAATAACGCTTCCCCAGTTCAAAGAATTTTAATATCCAGAGGATCTGTATTGTACTGTGTTTTTGTATATCCAGAGGATCTGTATTGTACTGTGTTTTTGTATATCCAGAGGATCTGTATTGTACTGTGTTTTTGTATGGACATAGTGTTGGGTGCCTGCACATATGCACACATGGCATCAACGCATGGTGTTGTGTGCAGGCACACTACACTCTGGCCCATTTACATTGAGGTGAAAACTGACATGTTGATTAATGAGCTTTGTCCCTGTCAAATAAATAAAATTAAAAAATAAATATTATAAATATTTGGGGTGGGGGGGATGAATAAATCACGCTTAAGGGAGTAATATACCGGTATGTATTGTTTTGGTTGTGCAGGATGTTCTGCACCGCCACCCTCTCTACCTGATCGTACGCATGCTGTGCTATGATGATGGTCTGGGTGCAGGAAAGAACCTCTTGGCTCTCAAAACCACAGACGGCCAGCAACAGGAATGTACTATCTGGGTCTATCAATGCTGCAGCGCGGTACGTGCATATCTCGTGAGACAGAATTTGTCTGTGTGAGCAAGGAGGGAAAGGGGATAAAATGCCATCCATATAAAAAAAGTTACTCTGACGGGACTGGAGCAGTCACTCTTTTGCAAATGAATGATTGATTTGATATCCCCGACTCCCTCATCTTCCTTTTCTACAGGAGCAGGCCCAGTCCATCTGCAAGGTGCTGTCGGCCTCCTTTGACTGTGCCTTGACATCAGACAAGTCCTGAAAGCCAGGAGAAATGGGAGCTCTAGACATTTTCTAAAAGTTGACTGAATGATCGCAAAATCGGCAACAGTTTACCAAGAGCCCACCTGGGCAGCATGTTTAGAAATGCATCCCCTTTCTATATTTTACCGAGCATTCATCATGTTGTTGCTAACATTTCTAAACTTAAATTTACAGTAAATGTGATTATAAGCAACCGCAGCACAGCCCTTTGGTGCAGTTTTACGATTCAACAAGCTAATGGCAGTCATGTCTTTCCCTATCCCATCATCCTTATTTCAAGCCCTGATTTGCTGTGGAATCATCGATAGTGTTTTTCCTTTATTCTGTCCTCCTTTAACCTCAGTTCTTTCTTGTCCTTACAGACCTTGTAAGGTCAAGGTAAGGAAGAGGGTTGCATTTGTTTACATATATCCAAACATGTTGCTCCACTGTGTTTCAGCCCAAACAGAGCGTATTTAATGTAAATAAGTACAGTCGGTACATAATGTTTTAAACCATCTATAGCAACTGTGTGAGCATTGTAATGAGTGGGAGGCATTACACATGACAATAATGAAACTATATGGTACATGGGATTTCAGAAGATGCTAAACATTGCTTTTTGGGATGGAAGTCCCAGTTGTCAGATTGATACATAATGTATAGTGGTCGCTAGATGACCACAAGGTACATCACAAAGATACTATAACTGCACCCATGTCATGGGGAATGTTTTTATTGTACATTTTATCTGATGTCATTTTCCTTAACTATGCTGTATTACAAATTCCCAAAAGCTTACCTCGGCTCACTCAAAGAAAAGAAAAAAAGTTGCCATGTGTGTCATGGCAGCGTGTAAAAGTTTAAATAACTGTGTACTGTTCACTTACTGAGTGAATTTGGGATGAAAGTTACAATGCAATTGCATTATTTGATATGGTACAATAAAGGAATGTCCTATTTGATAAGGGCCTTTTGATTTATACGGTGTACTTCAACAGGAGTAGGCTTTTTGAGGAGAGGTTTGATTACAGCTACCTTAACCCATTCTGACCGCCGACCGGGCACCCATTTTGGTGTTGGCATCATGTTATGCTTTAGCTATTGAAAAATAGCAGATCTACAAGCTCATATCGCGCCACCGAGTGGCGCGATACGAGCTTGTAGGTCTGCTATTTTTGAAAAATCGAAGAACGACTGACATTTTTAGAATCTGATCTCAGGTCAGAATGGGTTCATCAGACCAGTGTGTCCAGTGGAAACCTCGTATGAATCTGATCTCAGGTCAGAATGGGTTAAAGGATTGTGGCATGTATAGCCTGTCACCAGGGACATATTGATCATATTGAGCACAGGGTTGTACCAACCGGGGGCAGTCTAGCTGTCTAGAAAAGGATCTGTGTGTCCAGAGAATCTCGCAAACTGCTGGACCAATCAGTGGCAAAGCTCTTGTGCACATAGCTCCACTCCAAATATTTACCTATTTATAATGGTAGTCAATGTGATGCAGATGCTACGATCAGGCTGAAACCTTTCCCAAATCTAGAGCTACGTTGCAGTATTGTTTCAATACAAGATAGTTCATGTGTCTTTTGAAGACTCCAAGATCACCTTTGGGTTATTCCCCATCAGAGGGAGCTCTTAAACACCATAGTTTTTCTTTTAGGGTCCTCATGTCCTGAATTATACAGTATGCTCATTCAAAATCCAGAGACGCAGACATGCTTTCCATTCAATTGTTTGTGTGCAAGACTATGAAGACAGATATGACAAATGATTTCATGTTTTATTATTCCAGTTTCAGTTTCCCACTTATTTGCACATTGGAATTAAGCATTAATCCATGGTCAAGAGTGAAGTGAGTTATATTCTCAGTTGTGCACATGTTCGTCTGTCAGTTAAGTGTTGTAGACACACATGGAGGTCCAACTTTGTAACCTTTCCATCACCACAGTGCATTAAAAGACATTTACTGCCATTTACATTTAAATATCAACAGTATTTACACATATAGATTATTGAACCTTCCCATTTCCAGTGAGTTAATATGAATGATAAAGGAGAGACAAGTGTGTCAGATATGATTCACGAGTCTCCATCTTTCACAAACCTTGGAAGGCTCTCGTTTCAGGATAAATGTCTAGATATCAACATATAAACAGAGAGAATGAGGGAGTGAGAGTTGCTCTGCAACCAAAATCAAGTTAAGTACATAGAGTGCACTGCAAGAATATTACTTTCATAACACTAAGACTCATAATCTCATCTTTAATATAATAATTCGGGACCAAGGTGACCTGCAAATGTATGCAAGATAAGTCTGAAGCTGTATGAAAGAATCTGTTCTTTCTGCAAGGATGTAAAATGGTGTGAAATAAATATAGTACTGAACATTTGTAGTCTGTGAGTGTGCTTCCTCAAAGGCAAGAGGGAGACCCAAAACACGCTGCACTGGTTTGTGCATTTGTTTTCATTCCCTCACTATTTCCCCCCCTCAGTTTCGGTCACTTGGATGTTTTCAATGCTCAGCTCAAGTTACTTTACACTTCATTGTACGCCGGTGTTGCATGGTCAACATAGCTGATATACAAGCTCTCAATGTGTCGCAGAAGCAACGCATTGTGAGCTTGTAGATCTGAAGTACACATCAGGCGTTAGACTGGATACACAAACACTTTTCCACAAATGTCCTTCTCTAATAAGGCAGGTGACGGGCGAAGGAAGTGTAGTCAGCATGAGGGGATAAAGCAGAAACCCCACAGCCAACAGGAAGAATGACAGGTTCAAGTATAGGTGGTTTCCTGACTGGTTCACTTCCAGTCGTTGCCATCAATAAACCTAAAAATAGCAAAGGGAGAAGGAACTACAGTGTGCTGCTATCATAACAGATATTCTCCAGACGCAAGTAGTATAAGTATGGGAGCAACTAGTATCTGTAGCTGGAAATAGACATGGAGGAATGACGGATCAAAGAATATCACGGCAGATATGCGACACGGAGTCCATCCGCAGTGCAGTTCCATATTACTCTCATTCACATGGAGAAACACATTGCACAAAACAACACGCGCTCTCCACCGACAGCGGGCTCTCCCAGGTGTGATGACGATTTAGAAGGCTATTTTTACATGCGGCAGAGTCCTTTCCCCACCACACAACCTTCCGATGCCAGTCTGTCTTTGAAACAGGGACAGAGAGAACTGCTTTGAGGGCACTCAGGGCAGCTACTAGCATATTCCTGGGTTAGCACCATTTAGAAAGTCTGCCGGCTGCGTTAGCAGACTACTATAGGGTTCAAAAAGTGTCACCTATAAGCAATTTAAGTTGTTCATGCGCAGAGGTGGAATGTTAACATGTCGATTATGTATATTCACATTTACAGTTACTACTGCGTTTAAATACATTTCTGTAGTCTCTCTGTACGATCTTTTTTTTTTTTTTAAAGCACATTCTATACAATGCACCTGAACCTAAGACTATGGTCGAATGGAATACTGTAAGAGCCTTCATTACGTCAAATATCTCGTCTTATGTTGTAACCAGCTGGATAAAGAAGTGGAAAGTGCATTTATTGCGAGAGGTCATTTAACTACAATCATCATTTTTTAAATGTTATAGTCCGCGTCAGAAGAACCAATTATAAACAAGACATTAAAATCCCATGAGTCCCTGGGGTTTGGTCATTAAGGAGTGACATCAAGACTTCCTGGAGTGGACCTCCTCATGATGTCAGAAGAGCCTCGCTGTGCTGTAGCCAGTGGTGGAAAGTAACTAAGTACAATTTTGAAGTATTTGTACCTTACTTGAGTAATTCCAGTACTTTTACTTCTATTCCACTACATCTCAGAGGCAAATATTGTACTTTTACTCCACTACAATAATTTGAAAAGTTTAGTTACTAGTTACTTTGTAGACAATGTGTCGCATCGCAATGCATTGTGAGCTTGTAGATCGGCTATTTTCAAAAGATTTTTATACATTTGAAAACTTGAACTGGGACATTCTGCACAATGAGTACCGGCAATTTCACTTTTGGTACTTTAAGTACATTTTGAGACCAATACTTTTGTACTTTTACTCAAGTAAATTTTGAACAGCGGACCTTTACTTGTAACGAAGTACTTCTACAGTACATTGCACTGTGCCGTAGCCATGGTGATCACCACGGCGGCGAGACCGACCACTGCTCCGTTTTAAGAGCTTTGCTAACGATGGCGATGGGCGGGGCTTCGATGACGATGGGGCGGGGCCTCGATGACGATAGGCGGGGCCTCGCGGGTCAGCAGACACAGGAAGTTGGGAGGACTCGCAGTGCGTCATGTGACACCCACGGTCGCATTTCAGTCAACAATGAAGTGGACAAACGTGACTGGGAAGGCTCCTCTTCTCATTGGTTCCCCTTCTATGTGGCCCAGCTGTGAAACAGGAAGAGAGAGCAGATCGTTAGCCGATACAACGAGATACAGTTATATCAAATGGACGCACGCACGCACGATGCTTACTACCACTACTGCATGTAGGACAGGGAAGAAGGAAGGCTGGGACCTGGGGATTTGGACTCCCAAAGTAGGGTCTGGGGACCCTCAGGGGACCTTGAGAGAGTTCCAGCAGGTCCCCTGTAGAGCAACAGTTAAGCTCCATTTAAAATTTCAGCTAGATGAAAATAGCCAATCGGTAATCTCACGACGCGTTGTGAGCCTGCAGATAGGCTATTTTCATTTTTCTTTTGACAAATGTTCTCTTATGGGGGGGGGGGGGGTCCCTGGCACAACGTTTCAAGTGGGGTTTCCGTGACCAAATACATATGGATTTGGGGGTCCTTGACATGAAAACGTCCGAGAGCCACTGCCCTAACAACAGGCCGTCCACACAGAGAATGAGAGAGTGACTAAATACGGTCATATTATGCGGAGGTGGCTCGCAGGAAAACAAGCTGCAGCTGGTCTGTGTTCAGACTCGGGGCTCAGCAGAGGAAAGAACAGCAGAGTGGGGGGGGGGGGGGGGGGGGGGATGTGGAGAGGGGAGGGGAGGTATGTAGGGAGGGGAGGGGGGGGGGGGGGTCTATTGGCCAGAATGAGGTCATCGCCTTGTGCTTTGGGCCACCATGGTTACTGGGAACTGGAGTCGCTGGATGTCGTTTGTGAATGGGCCACATTTGGACCCTGTGCTGGACTGGAAGAATGCATTCAGTACCGTTTTGTTCTCGCGTCCAAGTGGGTGCATGAGGGGAAGCGAATGTGCATGCACGAGTGAAACAAAAATAAACAACGAGGGGAAGTGAACACAAAACAAACACGTGCACGGCATGCACACGCGAGCATGCACGCTAACAACTCACACTAGGTTGTTTTCTCATATAGCTAGATGCGCTGCGGCGAGGAGACACTCACCCACCACTCCTGGTCCTCCTCCCCGTCCACCACGATCACCTCCCCCTCAGAGAAGGTCAGCTCGTCTGGGTTGTCTGCTATGCAGTTGTAGATGGCTTTCACTCGCTTTGGCCTCTGCTTCTGAGAGACACACGTGCACACGTGAGCACAGATGCACAGAAATCAAGACACACTTGTTGGTTCAGGCTCATAGAAGAGAGAGTTATACGTTTACAGTTCTAAAAATAAAAATGACTATAGCAGGAAAAACTGCCTCTGAGCTGAAGACTTAAGACCCTGTCGTTTTAGTCCGACTGTAAATTGTGCAAATAAGCTTTGAAGACAAGACACAAAGCAAACCAAAGAGAAATGAGCAACTATGTAGCTGTTCTCAGGCTACAGTAGATGAAGTCAAGTAAAGTTAACCATTTGAACCCTATATACTTCATTGACCAGACTAAAATAGCTAAACCTCAAAATAGATCTTACAATGATTACAATTTTCCACTGAATGTACACCTATTATTATTTGCCTATTATTAAGATATGCTCAGAAAAGGGATGCTAAGGTTCAAGTCATTAATGCAAACATTATTGCTAGCCTCTAGCATAAGTCATACAGTGGGTCTGTAATTATAAAAACTGATTCAAACCGTTCCCTACTTTCATTAACATTGTTAACTTTTACTCCTTTGCACTGTTATGTCCCCTCGGGCCTACACTACAGGAAGGAAACTGGACACTGGAAACATTTAGACAATAGGTCAACATGCAGAGCAAATTATAGCCGTACTGTGCTGCACGTTTATATCCAAGTCAATTCACTCCTAACGGAACAATGCCAATAGTTACTCAATGAACACGCACTCGACAATACATTAATGAACCAGGTGGAAACAATGACAAACTTACAGGATAGGCTTTCCTAGGCATGGGGGCCGGAGGCAGAGATTGACCTACAGAGTTCTGGGGGCTACTCGGCACTTCCTTTGCTGGAACGGGAAGAGGAAATGCCATCAGAGTGAAAAAAAAACACAAACTTTCCACAGGAGAAACGGTACTCAGCAGATAGTAAAAACACGTGTTGTCGCATTGTAATCTCGTTGTGGTGATATCACAACTTGTCCCAAGCTCATCAGATACAAGTTGTTATTCTGCCCTTATCTATTTACTCACCTGGTCTCTCAATGGAGCCTGTGCGATTCAGAGGACCTCTGCTGAAGTTCTTGTCGTTGCTGAAACAGGCAAAGGTTCATGTTGAATTTTGGCTGCTGAAGGATTCACTAATAACCATGAATGGTACATCGATATACGACCCGTTTGTCTCAGTCCAAATGAAGGCCTTTACTGACACTGTAGGAGATTTATAATTAACTACAATTAACCCATTTTGACCTGAGATCAGATTCTAAAAATGTCTTCTACATCCTGACAGTTTTCTGAAAAAGCTATGATTCTATGTCAGTCGTTCTTTGATTTTTCAAAAATAGCAGACCTACAAGCTCGTAGCGCGCCACTCGGTGGCGCGCTATGAGCTTGTAGATCTGCTATTTTTCAATAGCTAAAGAATAACATAATGCTAACACCAAAAGGGGTTCCCGCCCAAAATGGGTTTTAAGGCCTTTACCGATTTATAATTAACTACAATTAACTACCAGTTAGAGCAACCACTAATGAGAGAGAAAAGTAGCTCCCAGATTCAAAAGGTATGACGACGTATAGGTTGCACCAGGTCTGAATGAGAGTAGTAGTCTAGTAGTAGTAGGGAAAATAATATCCCTTCGGCAGTGCTGTGTGTGTGTGTGTGTGTGTGTGTGTCAGTGTTGTCTCACCTCCCTACAGGAGACTTGGGGGGCATTGTTCTAGTGCCAGGTGGTCCTTGGCTGGGCTTCGACTGCATCGCTTCCATCACACTCACTGTCTTACCTTAAGAGACACAATGCCAACAACTTAGTCCAAATCAGTGTCCACATTTTTCAAATTGTCCAAAATTATCAAAACCTATTGTTGCCACAACAAAGTATAACATTATAGCACTACATGCAACTCTTGAATTCAATTTCAAGTAATATATCAGTGAAACATCTTTTTAAGTGTATTTTGGCAGAGAATGTAACAACATTCAGAGGACTGCAGAATGGGTGTTTCACCTCCGGTCGAGGTGAGCCTCAGAGGGGGTACAGGGGGATGCATGTTGGGCGGGTCAGAAGAGGATCTCTGTCGGCCAGCCAGGTCTAAAGAACCAGGCTTCCAGCTGGACGCCGAGGGTTGACCCATCCCTCCCAGACCGGATAACTGGGCTGAGAGAGAGAGAGGGAGAGAGAGAGATGGGGAAATGAGTTAGAGACAGAGATAAAGAAAACCCTAGGAGGGAGGAGTAAGAGTTATATAAATGGAAGGTAAATGCAGAGTGAGCAGCGACAGAAAAGGCTTATGATGGAAAAGATGGGGCGACTGAAGACAGAATGCATTACAACACACTTGCTAGAAGGAGCAGCCGCTTTAGAAGTCCAGCCATTTCCGTTTGAGTTTAATTGAGAGAGACAGTTAATGGGGAGAGGGAATGTGGAGCATGTGGGGCTTGCCTTGCAGCGGGCAGATCGCCTACGCTCTGCACTCCTGGCACGGCTCCAGACAGCCACTAATGTTATTAAATACCAACTCTAAAGGCACAGGCGCCACACGCTGCCATGGAGAGCAGACCTGTATCCAAGACAGGTAGACGTCCATCAATACAGGCATTGTGCTTCCCCAATCATCCAAAAAGACCATCATTGCTGAATTCAGCAATTCCTCCAAAAGGTCTTATTTGTTATTTTACAACTACACTAGTGGAACTAGTTTAAACTTAAAAAGACACCCCTGTTCTCTGCAACACCAGTGAAGTTAAAAGGGAGGGTTAAGACATGCAGCTGTTATAGTGGATTCAAACAGCCCTGGATTCTAGTGGTACCGGCCCTCTTCCACTCTTTAAAGGGGCTCAACAACTTGCTAGAAAAGTGTTCCCTGACTCACTTTCTGCTGCTCCCTATCCAAAGACCTCATTGGTGCTGAAATAGGTCAGAACAACCTCACAGCCCAATGCCACTCATCCGTGTGCTACTTAAGGAAAAGATCACAGCTGTCAAAAGACATGCAGGAGAAATGACACAGACCGCAGCCAAACGAGACCATTCAATTTGAGATCATACCAAAATGGCACACTTTATATAAATAGCAGTCCCAAAGCAAGACAGACAAGCTGGTAATGGATTATCCAACATCATCCTTTAAATCAATACATATTCAAAACAAATGGTAGAATGATCAATAAAACACTTCTGGATAAACATATTTCATCACTTTGAATGGTTTTGACTTATTATTTATTCCTCCTTCGTTTTTCTTAACCGGGAAAGCATCCGCATCATTTAAAATGTGTGCGTTGGCTATTCAAAAATAGCAGATATACAAGCTCACAGTGCGTCACAGATGCACAACAGAGTTTGTGCATCTGCTATTTTTGAGAACTACAGACTTAGAAGGCCTTTTCGTAGAATCGGCCTCATGGGTCTTCTTAATGGATTAACGCCAAAGAAAACCACACAGCAGTTCATGTCCATCGTGTCCGAGGAGCCGCGTATACCTAGATTCCTGGGTGGCAAGGGTGGCGCGGAGGCGGTGGCCGGCATGCCCGCAGGCTGTCCGGGCGCAGGCTGCTGGTTGGCGTTGAGGATGGTGCCGTAGGTCTCGTTGTTCACCAGGCTGGGCATGTAGGAGCGCTGCTTGTCCTTCAGCAGGCTGGCGGCGTCCCGCGCCAGGGCAGCCGGGCTGGGCTGGTGGTGGGAGTTGCTGCCCGGCGTGTAGCAGCTGACCGGCCGCTCGTCTCTCCGATGAGGGCTGGGCTGCGGAGCGAGGGACAATGAGGGGGGAGGGGGTGTCATTACCGGTGGTCAGCGGGACGCCATGTATGCGAGTGTGTTGTTGTTGGGGGATCTTTTGCCACGAAGAACTTACGGCGATGTCTGTGATTCTGTGATGCATGAAGTGATGGCTGTGGTTCTGTAAAATGCGAGTTAGCGACAGGGGATGATTGCATGATTATTGAGCTCTTATTTAGCATGGAAATGAATAGGACTGCGTTAGTAACTGTACCTCACGGGGAGCGTATGGCATGTTAGGGCAGTGGCTCTCAAAGTGGGGTCGGGGGACCCACAGGGGTCCTTGATGGGATTCCATGGGATCCCCAGCAAAATGGATAACAGTTTAAACACATATTAAGATCCATTTGATATTTCAAAAATAGCTGATCTACAAGCCCCCCCCCCCCCCCCCAACGCTTCATGATGCGACGCTTTGTGAGCTTACAGATCACCTATTTTTAAACGTTGACAAATCTTCTCTTATGTGTTGTGTCCCTGACACAACACCTTTTCAAATCAAACCGCGACCAAAAATAAATCATAATTAAACTGGGGACCCGCCCCCAAAATAATCATATTTGAACTGAAGACCACCCCAAAAGAATCATATTTGAACTGGGGACCACCCCAAAATAATCATATTTGAACTGGGGACCACCCCAAAATAATCATATTTTAACTGGGGACCACCCCAAAATAATCATATTTGAACTGAGGCCCATTTATTTAAAAAAGTCATTAACTTTACTGTGATCTGGGGACAACTCCAAAATCATGCGGGGACCACCCTCGGGGTCCTCCCGGCCCGCAGGTTGAGAACCACTGTGTTAGAAGATGAATTCTGAGATCTAACAACATGCACAGAAAACGTTAATTGACAGATTAATTGACGTGGCGTCTGTGTGTGTAAACATTGACAGCATCATCATCAGCTCCCTCACCTTCTCGTCCAGATCCTCGTCACTCTCGTCCATGTCCTCGTGCTGCAGACGCCACTCGTACTCCACGTGCACGTTGAACTTCCCCGCCAGGGCCTGGTTAAGCTGCACACACACACACACACGCATGCACAAACACACACACACACACACACACACACACACACACACACACACACACACACACACACACACACACACACACGGAACACATGAAGCCATTGAGATCTGGAATGCGTCACCTTATAGCTTTTCACCACCTCAACCATTATTTTAAACTTTAGCTGTTGAGAGGGACACTCTCACTTGCTGGTTTTATTTAATGTCCAAAAAGTCGAAAGACCGAAACGTTGCAATTTGGACCTTAAAATGTCGCCGACGCACCTGTTATTAGTAAGTTGAGTGTGCGGAGGTCTTCCCTTCAAAAGCTTTAGCTGTTGAAAAACAGCAGATCTACATTGCTCATAGTGCCACGCTACGAGCTTGTAGCCATTTTTGAAAAATCGCGAAAAACCGTGTGCAAATCTTTGAATTGTGTTATTCTTTCACAGTGAACGTTTGCTTTGCTTCTGGGGGGGTCCCTGGAACAACACATTTTCAGACGAGGGTTGGCGGCCAAATACATACTGTAGACATACTTTTCAGAAAACTGTCATGATTTAGAAGACATTTAGTAGAACCTGGCCTCAGTCCTGAATGGGTTAACAGATGGCTGATGGCTGTCTAGTGGCTGTAAATCCAGGTGTCAAAGGAGAATAAAAGCATCTCACAATTGTACTCAAGTAGAGTAAATGTACTTAGGGCTGTCACGATGTTGACGATAAATTGTCACACAAATAATTGGGCATTGGCACATTATGAATAGAAACATTACTACCGTATACATTTCCGTTTGGCTTTTAGGCTTCGTAATGAAAACGTGCACAGGGCAAATAACTGAAATATACCAAGGATTTACTGGCAATTTTATAAATGTTATGCTTAAAATAGCTGTGGAAATAGCTGCATCTACAAGCTTACAACGCAACTCATTGTAAGCTTGTTCAGCTTGTTCATTTTTCAACATGGACACAATTATAACATTTACTTTACTTTTACTTTATTTGGACAGGACAATGCATATTAATGGCCGTCACATGGACGTAAATACACCGGATATAGCACAGTTGCTAATTTTCATCCGCAGTCCTCACAGGAAACACAAAATGGAAAAACAGACAGTCAAACAGTGGAACACATTTACATAACATTACATAGGGAACACAGCATAAAAAATAAATACACCTAAAATAAGCATAAATGGTTGCAGCTTTGGTTTTCAAGCAACCATTTTTTCAGATTGTATTTAAAAGAGGGAAATGTAGCACAATCCCTTATACGCAGAGGAAGGCCATTCCATGCTATAATTGCAATTATCTCAAATAATTGTGATTATACGATTATGTAATAACTGTGACAACCCTAAATGTACTTGGTTACTAGCGTAAACATGGCCCCGTTAAGGTCAGCCAGACAGAACAGAACTCACCAGCTCTTCACACTGTATGTGTTTCAGTCTCCTGGCTATGTCCAAAGGCGTCTCCCCAGACTCATTAGCTACAATGTAAAACAATAGAACAAACCAGGATCATTACTAGTATGCCATGTGAGGACAAACACAACAGGCATTGTTTGCTTTGGTTTATGTTAGAATTGTGTAATTAGCCTGCTTTCCCACACGTCCGTCTCTCTCTCCCTCCCTCTCCCTCCCTCCCCCCCCCCCCCCCCCTCCCTCCCTCCCTCCCCCCTCTCTCTTTCCCTCTCCCCCCTCCCTCTCTCTCTCTCCCTCTCTCCCCCACCCTCCCTCCCTCTCCCCCCTCCCTCTCTCTCCCTCTCTCTCCCTCCCCCTCTCCCTCCCTCCCTCTCTCTCCCTCTCCCCCCCTCCCCCTCTCTCTCTCCCCCTCCCTCCGTCCCTCCCTCCCTCCCTCCCTCTCCCCCCTCCCCCTCCCTCCCTCCCTCCCTCTCCCCCCTCCCCCTCCCTCCCTCCCCCTCTCTCTCTCTCTCCCTCTCTCTCTCTCCCTCGTACTAGTTTGTTGACATCAAGCTGGAGCAGAGAGATTAGTGTGTTGTGAGAAAGAGCTGTCAGGGTCTGCTAGTGAAACCAGCTCCTGTGTGAATAAAGCCTAGCAGACTTAGTCCAGGGGGAAAGTGTGTTGGTACAGTAATTGTGTACAGTAGCGCAAATGTGTGTGTGTGTGTGTGTGTGTGTGACAGAGAGAGAGAGAGTAAGTAGGTAACAAAATGGGAGAGAGAGACAAAGGTGGCAGATGTCAAAGAAAGACGGTCAACTTGAGAACGGAGAAACACACACAGAGAATGTCCTGTTCAAGTCGTAGCATTAAATATTAAACAGCATTACAGCGTTCTTCTGGTGTCTTACTTCCACAGCATGTGTGTGTTTCCATACCTATGTCTATGGTGGCCTTGCCCCATGTGTGTTTCCATACCTATGTCTATGGTGGCCTTGCCCCATGTGTGTTTCCATACCTATGTCTATGGTGGCCTTGCCCCATGTGTGTTTCCATACCTATGTCTATGGTGGCCTTGCCCCATGTGTGTTTCCATACCTATGTCTATGGTGGCCTTGCCCCATGTGTGTTTCCATACCTATGTCTATGGTGGCCTTGCCCCGCAGCAGGAGTTTGAGACACTCGCTGTTGTCGGTCAGACAGCAGTAGTGCAGCGCCGTGCTGCCTTTGGCCGTCTGCTTATCCAGATTCACACTGTCGGCAGAGAGCAGACACCCACGGGGGAAAAGGACAACATGTTAGGTTTATCCAGATTCACGCTGTCAGCCATGACACCCACGGGGAAAAGGACAACATGTTAGGTTTATCCAGATTCACACTGTCAGCCATGACACCCATGGGGAAAAGGACAACATGTTAGGTTTATCCAGATTCACACTGTCAGCCATGACACCCACGGGGAAAAGGACAACATGTTAGGTTTATCCAGATTCACACTGTCAGCCATGACACCCATGGGGAAAAGGACAACATGTTAGGTTTATCCAGATTCACACTGTCAGCCATGACACCCATGGGGAAAAGGACAACATGTTAGGTTTATCCAGATTCACACTGTCAGCCATGACACCCATGGGGAAAAGGACAACATGTTAGATTTATCCAGATTCACACTGTCAGCCATGACACCCATGGGGAAAAGGACAACATGTTAGGTTTATCCAGATTCACACTGTCAGCCATGACACCCATGGGGAAAAGGACAACATGTTAGGTTTATCCAGATTCACGCTGTCAGCCATGACACCCATGGGGAAAAAGGACAATATGTTAGGTTTGCAATGGTATCAATGCATGACCTTAACCCATTTTGGGCGGAACCCCTTTTGGTATTAGCATTATGTTATGCTTTAGCTATTGAAAAATAAGCAGTCTACAAGCTCATAGCACGAGCTTGTAGGTCTGCTATTTTTGAAGAATCGTGAAAAGTGACATGAAAGTGTTTGAGAACGACTGACATAGAAACATAGCTTTTTCAAGAAAACAGTCAGGATTTAGAAGACATTTGTAGAATCGTTCCCAGGTCAAAATGGATTAACCGCTCCACATACGTTCACCAGGGATCTATTGTGGGGTCAACGGCAATGTGAGGGAAAGCTTTGTGGTCAACATGCAAACGTATACAATACATGGAGGTTTTGGAAATGTAGTTTGGTAAACATCACTCAACACTCTAGCAATCAAATCTCTGCTGCATGATGCCTTGCCTAAATTAATTCAGAGATTACTTCATTAATTCATGCATGCATACATTCATTCATTCATGGCTAAATTTGGTCATTATAGTGTTTAATTCAGTTTTGAAGATGGGGGGAAAAAAAGTTAAGAAAAAATACAATTCATCTCATTTAGTGTGTAGCCAGATTCATAGAGATATGAGGCATACCTGTTCTGAGTGAGGAAGTCTACGATGTGAAGTGAGGTTCTGTCCACCAGTCTGACAGCCAGATGAAGGGCCGTCTCACCTTGTTCCTGCAATACAAACATTACTTAATTATTTCTGGGAATCTGCCGTTATATGAAGAGAGAAATCAGAGAAACGAGACAACATCGCTAACAGAGGTGGTAATGGTATTGAAAACCATGCATTAAGTGCCTGAACTGCCAGAACCCTTTCCAGGCTACCAGAACCATTCTTCTGGGAAACTATTAATTCTCTGGGCACAAAGAAATCCATGCCAGTTATCAGCCTCGTCAGTCATTCAGTTACCCTGCAGCAGTAGATAAGCACTGAATTAGCTTCAGTTACAAAACGGATCCATCTTGACTGGCGGCTTTTTGTATACAGTATATATTGTTTTAAAGCATAATACATTTAAAATAAATCACAGTGGCCAGAATGCCCCATACCGATTGAGGTAAAGGGTGATTCATAGCCTACTGTGTCACACAACCCGTTTGATTGCGACTCGATAAAACATTTATTTTTCCATTATTCGCACGTGATGAAGTGATCTCAGTAGAACATGCGTGTAGTACTAACATGTCCGTTGGCCAGTGGGATGGGCTCCATGAGGTCCACACCCTCAGCATACACCTGGATGAGGGAGAAGACATCACGGGCTTTGACGGCTTCACAGAGCGTGTGCAGTCTGGACGTCATGTCGGGACACTTCCTCCTGGAGAAGCGCTTCTCCGTGTACTTGGCTGTGATGAAGTCTTTCCTCGCCTGCCTGCTCGCCCCCGAAAGGAAGACAAGACAGCATGGCGGTGTTACCCATAACAGACATGAATGAACATTGGGCATCCCTTTTTTGTTTCAAAGAAAGTTGCAAAAGTGAGGCGACTGACTTACTAACATTCTTATCAACACACTTATTTCAATTGAATTATAGTGCTGAATCACAGCAAGTTGTCTCAAGACACTTTACGTAGAGACCAAACGTTGTCTCTCCCCCACCCCCGGACACGGAAGAACGATTACATGAGAGTGTCAGGCAGTCACACAAATGTATAGATTAGAACAGGGGTTTTCAACCAGTGGTCAGCGGAGGTATTGCAGGTGTTCCCTGGCCATTCATTTTACTTTTAATAACTTACAGGAGTTCTTACTGTATGGTGTGTGTATGTGTGTGATATGAAATGTGAGCTTACCATAATCACAGTAATCCTTAATCATATTCCATCATATTCAAACAAAATCACTGTATTTTATTAGATATATTGATATTATAGCTATTTTCTCCAGCTCCCTGTGGTGCATGAACCCCCCACCACTGGGGTGGTGTGGGTCTATGATGGACCCGCCACGCACAATAGTGGTGGTCCCCAGGTTGCCCTTAGTGAGGATGGTGGTCCCTGGGTCAATAGTGGTGGTCCCCAGGTTGCTCTTAGTGAGGATGGTGGTCCCTGGGTCAAAATCAGTTCCCTTGCTGGGATTAGAAGGTACTGTATAGTATAGCGGACGTTACAATAATGCAGCTATTCAGTTACAGCAGATAACTTATATATATTGTTGTCTTTCCAGTGTGTTTGTGTGCGAGAGAGTGCGTGTCAGCGAATGCATGTCAAAATGTGTCAATAGGGACATATCACTAGTCGATTTCCTGTGGCTAACTGTAATGTGAGCCCTAATCGAACAAGTAAATGATAGATGGAGGAGATAGAAAGAAAGAAAGAAACAAAAACAAACAAACAAAACAAAGAAAGAAAGAAAGAAACAAGGACAGACACTGTAGAACTGAGGGTTAGTGAGAGGAACTGTGGAGGAGATACAATTGCAGAGATGACTTACATGTCACTGGCTGGGTTGGGTTTGACCACATCTTCAGCAGTTAAGCAAGCCTCCATGATTTCATTAAATCCAGCATTCCCCACATTCTTGGCCAGCTGGAGAAAACACGCACACACACACACACACACACACACACACACACACACACACACACACACACACACACACACACACACACACACACACACACACACACACACACACACACACACACACACACACACACACACACACACACACACACACACACACACACACACACACACACAAAAAACAAATGTACATGAAAAAATTGCATGCATAGGCACAACACACAGTCGAGTAACTCCAGCCTATTTAAGTGTAAATGAGTGGCTTGTCTTCTGCACTCCTGAATGTCCTTGCCACTAACCTTGAACGCAGAGGTCCTCAATATTGTGTGTGTGTGTGTGTGTGTGTGTGTGTGTGTGTGTGTGTGTGTGTGTGTCTGTGTGTGTAGGGAGGGAGGGAATTGCTATAAGAATTGCATAACAGCATTCTCTTTGTGGCGAGTACAACTGGCGTCTAACAAGGAGGGGGGGGGGAGGAGGGGAAGCAATCACCGTTGGATGCATTTAATCCCAAAGAGCCCACAGGCCGTAAATCTCGACCCCAAACAGCGATTAGGAAAAAGACCAATAAAATGTGAACTATTTGGAGTGGAGCGGAGATCCGGAGGTCTGCAGCATCATTGACTGTGATGTCTCAAGAGGGACGCCGCCGACGCAGCAGGGGAGACGGAGGACACGGCCAAGGGCGCTCGCGTTGTCCTCTACTCTCCACTTCCTCTCCTCTCCCCTACCTCATTTCCCCTCCCTTCATACACGCTAGCTCTGGTCCATAGCCTAATGCTTCTATGATTCTGCCCTGCATTAAGGCTATGCTACTTTCGCTTTTAAATCTCACATGGAACTCAGACCAGCCTCTCCTCTTTAGCGTGAATAAAAAGAACGCTTTTGCTACTCACCAAAACAAAAGGCGGGTTGTGTCATTAGAAAGCCTACTTTTCTTAGTCGGAGCACTCTGAGCCCCCCACCACACAAAAATGGATTTCGTTTAAACCGGGGGAAAAAAAAAAACTTTTAGTTACTCCAATGCGCCCTCTACCGATATTACCCAGAGAATTTCCTTTTTATATGTGTGGTGGGGGGCTCAGAGTGCTCCCACTAAGGAAAGTAGGCTTTCTAATGACACAACCCACCTTTGTTTTGGTGAGTAGCAAAAGCGTTCTTTTTATTTACGCTAAAGAGGAGAGGCTGGTCTGAGTTCCATGTGAGATTTAAAAGCGAAAGTAGCATAGCCTTAATGCAGGGCAGAATCATAGAAGCATTCGGCTATGGACCAGAGCTACATACACCCCCGACTCTCTAGAGAGTTTTATATGGGAAAATCAATACGGTGGAGTGAGTCGGTCCATTAATAATGTGAACACCAGCACTTCCATTAACCACCTTCAACCTGGAATACCTATTGCGGGCACGCCGTTATAGGCAGAAATGTTCCAAAAACATTTCAGAAATAGCCAGACGAACAGATACTGATATATCTGGTGACATACATTCAGTGAATGGACTAAAACTAGGAGGAAAAATAACAAGCTAAGCTAATAACAGCTGCACAGCTCTCCCCCCTATATGGAATGAGCTTGTAGATCGGCCATTTTCAAATGGCCAAAATGAAGTGGTTACTGTATGTTTTGTAATCAAAATCTACAGAGTAACTAAAGTTTTCATAATAATTGTAGGGAAGTAAAAGTACAATATTTGCCTCTGAGATGTAGTGGAGTAGAAGTAAAAAGTACTGACAATGAATTACTTTCCACCACTGCAAAGTGACGGAGGGACAACGTGAGTTTAACAAAGTGACTGAGGGAGGCCTTACCAAGAGCTCTGAGGTGCTGAGCACATCCAGTGTTTAGAGACTTACCAAGAGCTCTGAGGTGCTGAGCACATCCAGTGTTTAGAGACTTACCAAGAGCTCTGAGGTGCTGAGCACATCCAGTGTTAGAGACTTACCAAGAGCTCTGAGGTGCTGAGCACATCCAGTGTTTAGAGACTTACCAAGAGCTCTGAGGTGCTGAGCACATCCAGTGTTAGAGACTTACCAAGAGCTCTGAGGTGCTGAGCACATCCAGTGTTTAGAGACTTACCAAGAGCTCTGAGGTGCTGAGCACATCCAGTGTTTAGAGACTTACCAAGAGCTCTGAGGTGCTGAGCACATCCAGTGTTAGAGACTGGATCCTGGAGTAGTGAACGCCCAGCTCTCTGTGGATGCCAGAACATTCTATACAGGTCAGGATGCCCAGGTTGGTGGACAGCCATGTGGGATCTGAGATGGAGAGAGAAACACCTGCTTAAATGTGATGGACTTTGGAAATGTTTTTGGGATACATTCAACTAAGGTACGATATATATACATTTTTAAAGAAATGGACCCAACGGACAGGTAGTTTTAAAACTACATGTCCGTGAGTGCTGGTGTTCTCTTCTTAGAGATTTCTTTAAAAATGTATATATATCAGACTTTTCCCGACCGTGCACCCGGTAAGAATGTATAAAGACGTATTGGAGTCGTGCGGGCTTCCTTGCTTCAAAAACGATATATATAAATGCATAAATAGGCCAATCAGTAAAATACACATAGCAGCGACAGACATGAATACATAATGTGCTTATACAGGAAATATGTATATAAACGATATGCTTGGGTGTGTATGCACAATTGCATATTTCTGTATTCTTGGTTTGTTTCAGACTAAAATCAGCTGACAAAATTGTTTTCATTTTTTCGAACTGTTTTGTTTTGTCTCTGTTTTGTTTTGTAACTAAGTTACTCTTAAAATAGGGTAGGCAATAGGCATAATCTCTCAAGAACAGATTTGAGGAAAAGAGGGTACTGTTTTTCCTTTTCTTTGCCACTGGGTTCACAGATAGGGGGAACTGTAGGGCAGGCGTAATAAGCCTCGGCTTCAGACTACACATGTTTAGTGTCACCTCTGTTTATGTAAACTAAACTAAAAGTATTTAACCATGTTGTGGTAAACCACCAAAATACCCTGAAGAAGGCAGTATTATCTGTCCGAAACTTTGTTTTCTCCGTGTCCTCATTAAACCTTGTGCATTGGCAGCTATGAGTGTGTGGCTATACAATTTTTCATTCAGTATAAACCACCAAAATAAACCATTCATTAATTCAATATATATATATATATATATAGAATGAATTAATAAATTTTTATATACATACACATACACACACATATTCAGAAGGTAGATGTGTGACACAACGTCCTTGGGAAGACAGCGCTACAAGCAAGCTATTTTCTGGAGTGCATTAGCAAACTCTGACATCTCCCAATGGAAGCTCATGGAGCCAAAATAGCCGACTCAAGGGCATTTAGCCACAATGTGACACAATGTCACTGGAAAGTGAAAATGCTGAAGTGTGAAAAAGTCTGGCCTAGATGTAATGTGTGCGTGCATACAAGTATACTGTATGTATACACTACACACATACAGGCATACATACATACAGTACATACATGCTTAGTGATGCCTCGGGCGACTGAACTTCCCCTGTGGGATCAATATGGGTCTATCTATCTTGAATGTCCATCCCTCTGTGTATGTACACACGCAGAGGACCACTGAAACCCTAGTGTCCCTGTTTGAGGCATGTATGTACAGCAAAAATAGCTAATATACAAACTCAGCTGTTTTCACCAGTGAAGATATTTTGTGTAAAGGAAAAAGATTAAAGAAGGAGTGGGTCAAGACTAGACCCAAAAGAACACATGGGGGTGTTAAAAAAAGAAGAAAATAAATCACCAAAAAAAGATCCTTAAAACATTAGAGTTCCACCTAGTGGACAAAATGCGTAGCACTTGGGTGCCACGTGATGAGAAGCAATTCCACTATGACGCGCGTCTGGTTTTGGATGCTACAGCAATAACATCATGCTGGTGAGCTAAAGTGAGGACAACCCTTGCTCTAGAAAACGCCAATGTTCCAATCACAATCACCGGATAATCAGCAATGACCTCCGAACATTGGCGATTTGTTCAAAACGAAAAACAGCGGTGTAGTTTCTGAGAAAAGAGCATGCAATTCCACGGCTAATACAGAAGCTAAAGGCTATGGAGCAACAGAAGCAGTGCTGGCGAGGCCCTAGCAAGCGTCCATAGCAGCCGGAGTGATTCCAAAAATGAAACATAGCGAGGCTTTCTTATAGCGATATCAAACGCCTTAAGACGAGCCTACTCATCATGAGCGCCCGCGTAATTACACAATTTATATGTATACGAGTATACCTGTCATTAGCATAATTTGTGTTAACAATACATTTCTTCACCAGTGTTTGTAAAGGTGTCTAGTAACACATCAGTTTCCCTATATGGGAATCTGAAAGTTGGGCTACCATTAATAACTTATATGCAGGCAAATTTTACAAACTTTAATTCTGCTTTAAGTAGCAGTAAAGGCTGCAGCAGTTTAGTCCAAGGAGTGTTTTTCGTGCAAAACAAATGCTTGCAATGGATTCAGAATCATGACAAATCCCTAGTTCTAGCCATTTAAAGCAGAATAAAATGTTGTACAATGTGCCTGCATAAAGGTTAATGTACCCCAACTGTCAGCAGCTGTCACAGATTCCCCTAGCCTAGGCAAATTTCAGTCTTTGTGAGATATGTTACTAGACACCTTTACAAGAACTTTATTATTAAGGAATTTATTTCTCAGATTGGACATATTTCTGGTAATATTCCCAGACTAAGGGCTTAAGCGGTTAAGTGCTTTTGAGGATGACAGCAACACTGAGGGGTCAAAACTAAATGACGCACCACTTCCCTTCCCCTTATGCATTTAAGTGATGCACCACTTCCCTTCCCTTTATGCATTTAAGAGGAAGAGCACTGTTTTCACCATGGTCACATTGGACACCCACTCCCTTCCCCACCAAAGCGTACATTTATGTAACTTTATAACCCATGTATATATTACATCCATATCATGTATACCTTTTTATGATCATATTCCTGGCTTTGTACGTTTTGTACTGTTTTTTATACTGTTTTCACC